>NC_073412.1:4129251-4264251 GCF_028641065.1 Leucoraja erinaceus | reverse complement strand
TCTCGGAGCTTCCTCAGCTCTTCCCGAACGATGGATTGCCCGCTGAGTACCATCTGCAACTCCCGCTGGCTCTCAGTCTCAAACGCATCTTCATCTGAAAAAGATGAAGAGTTAATGAGGAATCAGGAGATATATTTGTGTCTAAAATCATGAGGAATAGATCGGGTAGATGCCCAGGATCTCTGGCCCAGAGTAGGAGAATCGAGGACCAGAGGACATAGTTACAAGGTGAAGGGGAAAAGATCTAATAGGGGACTGAGGGGAAACATTTTCACACAAATAATAATAATAATAATAATAATTTTATTTATAGAGCACCTTAAAAACAAACAAAGCTGCAACAAAGTGCTGTACATCACTAATCATTGACAAAAAAGTTAATACACACCAAAAATAACAATCAAAAGAAATAGTAGGAAAAGACATGTAAAATAAAGAAACATCAAAAACACCACAAACAGAAGCAAAGCCTCAGGCATGGTCAAAAGCCAGGGAGTACAAATGTGTTTTAACACTGGATTTCAAGATGGTGGTGTATGTAACAAAGGATGGTGGGTGTATGTAACAAGCTGCCGGAGGAGGTAGTTGAGGTAGGGACTACCCCAACTTTTAAGAAACTGTTAGACAGGTAAGTCAAGTCAAGTCAAGTTTATTTGTCACATACACATACGAGATGTGCAGTGAAATGAAAGTGACAATGCTCGCGGTACATGGATAGGATAGGTTTGGAGGGATATGGACCAAACGCAGGCAGGTGGGGCTAGTGTAGCTGGGACATGTTGGCCGGTGTGGGCGTTGGGCCAAAGGGCCTATTTTCACGCTGTATCACTCTACGACTCTCTATGACTCTAGGAGCACGAGAAGGTCTACAGTGTGGTTAAAGAATATATTTGTCACCACATTCCCCCCCCCGATAAAGGCCCGGACTCCAATCAGATAGGTTGCAAAATGAATCACCCAAATCTCAATTCACTGCAAACAATTTGCAAGGTAATTCTTCCATCTATCCCAAGGGAAGCAGGATCCAGAGAAGGAGAAAAAGTTCTCTACCTGGTGGAGACTTTCAACACTTCCTCATGTGTAAAACCCTTGAATACAAGAGGATTATCATGAATTCCTGCAGCAATTGGAAGAACCCTCATCCCCCTAGAAATTAGTTTCCTCATTCCTAAGATGATCAGGAACTGGACCTCACCACCCCACCAGGTGTCTGTCGAAATACTAGAGTTCGATCCTTGGTTCGATCCTGACTACGGGTGCTGTCTGTCCAAAGTTAGTACATTTTCCCTGGGACCGCGTGGGTTTCCTCTGGGTGCTCCGGTTTCCTTCCACATCCCAAAGACGTGAGGGTTTTCAGGTTAATTGGCTTCGGTAAATTATCCCTAGGGCGTAGGATAGAGCTAGTGTATGGGGTGATCATTGGTTGGCATGGACTAGGTGGGCCGAAGGGCCCGTTTCAACGCTGTATTTGGAAAACTAAACAAATAATATCTTAAACAGCAATAGTTTCGTCTCGTTTTAATTTAGAGATACAGCGCGGAAACAGGCCCTTCCATACCGACCTGTGATCCCCGCACACTAACACTATCCTACACACACACTAGGGACAATTTTACATTCACACCAAGCCAATTAATCTGCAAACCTGTACGTCTTTGGAGTGCGGGAGGAAATCGAAGATCTCGGAGAAAACCCAGGCTTGTCACGAGGTGAACGTACAAACGCCGTACAGACAGCGCCCGTAGTCAGGATCGAACCCGGGTCTCCGGCGCTGTAAGGCAGCAACTGAACCGTTACGCCACCCGTAGGTTTTTAAAAAAGACCACTGATAATGTCTGCTCCCTCGATAAGGAAATCGAACGCGAGTCGACAGGGGTTTGTAACCTGCGTGGGTTTTCTCTGAGATCTTCAGTTTCCTCCTACACTCCAAAGGCGTACAAAGGTTCGCCGGTTATTTGGCTTGGTATAGGAGACACCTAGACAAGGTGGACAAAGACAATGATAGAATACTCTGACCCTTCAATGTCCAGCACCCTACCTGGAGTGGACAGCTCAGGGTGTTGCTTCTGAAATTCGTTCTTCCGCTTCTCCAAGTCTTTCTCAAAACGTTCATATTCCTTCTGGTACTCATCCTCCCCTTGCGCCTCCTGGCCTTGGATCGAGGTGGCCTGGTCATGATAGGGCAGGTAGTGGGCAAGGAAGATTCAAGATTCAAGATTCAATTTAATTGTCATTTGGACCCCTTGAGGTCCAAACGAAATGCTGTTTCTGCAGCCATACATTACAAACAAATAGACCGCAAGACACAACATAATTTACATAAACATCCATCACATCGCTGTGATGGAAGGCCAAAAAAATTATCTCTCCACTGCACTCTCCCCCCACGATGTCAGAGTCAAAGTCAAAGCCCCCGGCTGGCGATGGCGATTGTCCCGCATCCATTAAAGCCACGCCGGGTGGTGCGAGGTCGCACACCGGGTCTTGGTGTTAGAGCCCCCGGCGTGCGCTCGCAGAGTCCCGCGGCCATTCCAAGCCGCGCGGGGCGGTGCTGTGAGGCCCCGCTCCAGGAGCTCTTCGACCCCGCAACTCGGGCGGGAGAAGTCGCCGTTGCGGAAGCCCTGAAAAGCGGTCTCCCTCCAGGGACCCGCGGGCTCCCGGTGCCGCCGTCCGCCAGACCCGCAGTTGCAGCCTCCGAATCTCCGGAAGAGAATAGGATATGCAAGGAACTGTAGACGCTGGTTTACAAGTGCTGGATAAATCGCCAGGCCAAGCAGCTTAAGTTTACATTCACAAGTGATAGGAGCAGAATTAGGCCATTCGGCCCATCAAGTCTATTCCGCCATTCAATCATGGCTGATCTATCTCTCCTCCTCAATACCATTCTCCTGCCTTCTCCCCATAACCCCTGACACCCATACTAATCAAGAATCTATCTATCTCTGCCTTAAAAATACCCACTGACTTGGCCTCCACAGCCTCTGTGGTAAAGAGTTTCATAGATTCACCACCCACTGTGTGTATCTTATGCCCTGGAATCCTCTCGAGTGATATTTGCTATTTAGCTCAAGTCATCCAGGGAACTAAAGTAGGGAAGTGCTCTACGCTCCATCGGAAGGCAGGATGGGAATGGGAGGTGTCCCAGTCGGTGGAACCTTTTTGTTGGGATTTTTTAAACAAAAAATAGATTTATTCAAATATTTACAAGTACTATTTTACTATACCAACTAATTCAGAACAAAACCCACCAAGTAAAACTAATTTTCCTCGCCCTCGTCCTTGTCAAGGAAACATTCCACCCCCCCCCCCCCCCCGCGGTGCCCAGCGGTCCCACAAATTCCCCAGGGCGCACGTGGGCAGCGCGTGGACCCCTCTCTGATCGCGGACGTAATCCCGGAAAAGGCAGCCAGTTCGGGACAAGCCCACTTACACCTGCCGCTGCCGGGAACAAAGGAGGACCTGATGTGTTGAGACTGCCATGTGGGGGGAGGGAGCGGGACTCGGTGTGCGGGAGGGGGAGAGGGAGGGGGGGGGAGAACAAAGGTGGACCTGGAGTGTGGACCTGGAGGAAATGCCGTGAGGAAGGCGGGAGAGAAGACAAAGGAGAAGCAGGCGCAGGGTAATTTGTAACTTGTCAGCGCCCTTTACATGGTGACTATTCGCATACCTTGGGCCTATAAGTATTCGATAATTACACAATATTCAACTCAACTCAAACCCCCATAGAACTACCTCCCATCTCCGTACTTACAAACAAGCCTTGCAAAGACATTCTTGCCATAGAGGGAGTACAGAGAAGGTTCACCAGACTGATTCCTGCGATGTCAGGACTTTCATATGAAGAAAGACTGCATAGACTCGGCTTGTACTCGCTAGAATTTAGAAGATTGAGGGGGGGGATCTTACAGAAAATTACAAAATTCTTAAGGGGTTGGACAGGCTAGATGCAAGAAGATTATTCCCGATGTTGGGGAAGTCCAGAACTAGGGGTCACAGTTTAAGGATAAGGGGGAAGTCTTTTAGGACCGAGATGAGAAAAACATTTTTTGCACAGAGAGAGTGGTGAATCTGTGGAATTCTCTGCCGCAGAGGGTAGTTGAGGCCACACAGTTCATTGGCTATATTTAAGAGGGAGTTAGATGTGGCCCTTGTGGATAAAGGGATCAGGGGGTATGAAGAGAAGGCAGGGATGGGATACTGAGTTGGATGATCAGCCATGATCATATTGAATGGCGGTGCAGGCTCGAAGGGCCGAATGGCCTCTACTCCTGCACCTATTGTCTATGTTTCTATGTTTTTATGCCCCAGTTTCTTGCATAGACCAACTTGGCAACATTGATTAGTGGCATGACTAACACTAGCCCAATGCTCGCTTCCAAAGCCTCCGTCCCTTGACTCACCAGCGTTCCCGGGTCAGTCAAGCTGAAGGTGATGAATGACAGGACATCGTGGTCATCTGGAAAACATGGACCACATTATTATTGCAACTAATGTCTCAACATTTCGCTTGCTTTTAAAATTTTTAATTTGGTTGGAATCATGTGATGCAGCGGTACCGTAAAGGAGTGCTGATTTCAGTTCATGACGCGGATAGATCTACATCTCCGAATACAGATTTGAAAATTTCTCTTTTAAGGGGCCTTCTCTTCTATTTCTACTTTCCACTTTCTCTCTTCCTTTTTTATTTTTTATATACACACTTCACGTTTTTCTACTCTCTACCATCTATTTTTCCACTTTTTTTCCTCTTTCTATTGTTTTCTTTTTCTTGTCCTGCTTACTTCCTTCTCATAACATAAAACTAGAGGTTGTACATAGAATGGATTACGGTATTACATAGTTGGCACCTAAAATTAGGTTCCACTGTACTGTTTTGTGCTGTATTAACTTCTAATAAAATTAACAAAACACAAAAAAAAAAAAAAAAATTAATTTGGGAAAAAAAAAATCACCACCTCAGCATCCACCAGCTTCAGTAGTGATCACATCTAAAACTGCAGGTAGACAAAATTGCTGGAGAGACACAGCGGGTGCGGCAGCATCTATGGAGCGAAGGAAATAGGCAACGTTTCAGGGCCGAAACACAAAGGAAATAGGTAACGTTTCGGGTCGAAACCCGAAGGGTTTCGTCCCGAAACGTTGCCTATTTCCTTCGCTCCATAGATGCTGCCTCATCCGCTGAGTTTCTCCAGCAATTTTGTCTACCTTCGATTTTCGAGCATCTGCAGTTCCTTCTTGAACATCTAAAACTGCTTTACAGCTCGATGTTACTTGAATTCAGTTGCACTTTTCACATTGGTAATTGAGGTAGTTCCATTTCCATGGCACCTTCAGCATTCTATGGGTTAGGGATATCGGTCAGACAAGGGCAAGTGGGACTAGTTCAGTTCGGTAACTTGGTTAGCATGGACAAGTTGGGCTGAAGGTCCTCTTTCCGCACTCCCTAGCTCTGGGTGGGCAGCATGGTGGAACAGCAATAGAGTTGCTGCCTTATGCCCCTGTTGCTGCCTTATGCCCCTGTCCCACTTAGGAAACCTGAACGGAAACCTCTGGAGACTTTGCGCCCCACCCAAGGTTTCCGTGCGGTTCCCGGAGGTTGCAGGTAGTGGAAGCAGGTAGGGAGACTGACAAAAACCTCCGGGAACCGCACGGAAACCTTGTGATCCATATCCCTCTCTTCTCTGCACTTCCATTTGCCTATCTAAAAGTCTCTTAAATGCCACTAGCTGTTCTGCCTCCAGCACAATGCCTGGCGATGCGTTCCAGGCCACCACCACTCTGGGCAAAAAAAAACTCCATTAAATTTTCCCCCTCTCGTTTCCACAAGTTCACAAGTTATAGGAGTAGAATTAGGCCATTCGGCCCATCGAGTCCACTCCGCCATTCAATCATGGCTGATCTCTGCCTCCTAATCCCATTTTCCCATTCCCTTCTCCCCATAACCCTTGACATCTGTTCTAATCAAGAGTTTGTCTGTCTCTGCCTTAAAAATATCCACTGACTTGGCCTCCACAGCAATAAGTCCCACACTTTAATTACCCTCTGACTAAAGAAGTTCCTACTTTCTGAATGAGCGCCCTCTCATTCTGAGACTGTGCCCTCTAAGCCTAGACTCTCCCACCAGTGGAAACATCCTCTCCACATCCACTCTGTCTTTGCCTTTCACTTTATAGCTATGCCCTCTAGTGTTCCACCCTGGGATAAAGGTTCAGACTTGTTAGTCAAAGTCCAGCCTTAACACTGCCACTAGATGGTACCAAAGCCACACCAAAAGCGGAACATTCTGGAAATACTCAACAGGTTTGTTTTCTGTCCGGGTCAGATCTGACCTGTCCTACCTCAAGTTGCCCACCAGATATTGGCTCCGGTTTTCACCGCCTCAGCAACCTGTTTCCCTTCCTTCACTAATAAAACTGTGAAAGGCCTGGATAGAGTGGACGTGTTTTTCGTTTAGTTTAGAGATACAGCGTGGAAAGAGGCCCTTCGGCCCATCGAGTCCATACCGACCAGCGATCCCCGCACCTTAACACCATCCTACACACACACTGGGGACAATTGTTTACGTTTACCAAACCAATTAACCTACAGACCTGTACGTCTTTGGAGTGTGGGAGGAATCCGAAGATTTTGGCAAAAATCCACGCAGGTCACGGGGAGAACGTGCAAACTCCGTACAGACAGCACCCGTAGTCGGGATCGAACCAGAGTCTCCGGCGCAGCTGGCACTGTAAGGCAGTGGCTCTACCTCTGCGCAACAGTGGCCTCCACGGCATGTGGAGAGGATAGATAGATAGATAGATAGATAGATAGATCCTTTATTGTAATTCAGACCTTTCTGTCTGATCGAAATTATGATGTTTCTACTAGTGGGAGAGTCCAGACCAGAAAACGTCAAAATCTATCCCTTTGCCCAAGTTTTTGGTCAGTTATCCCAATATTGAGCCTAGGATCGAACTCTGTTCAATAAAGGCTAGCACTGCGATTCAGCTAATTAGAACTGCAGCCTCACAGCGCTAGGGACCTGGGGGAATATTGAATTGAGGACCAGAGGACATAGGTTTAATGTGAAAGGAGAAAAGATTTTACATAAATCTGAGGGGTAACTTTTTTCACACAAAGGGTGGTGGGTGTATGGAACAAGCTGCCAGAGGAGATAGTTGAGGCAGGGACTATTCCAACATTTAAGGAACAGTTCGACAGGTACATGGATAGACAGGGCAGGTTTGGAGGGATATGGACCAAATGCTGGCAGGTGGGACTAGTGTAGCTGGGACATGTTGGCTGGTGTGGACAAGTTGGGACAAAGGGCCTGTTTCCACTCTATGACTCTATGTCGAGTGAACCTACAAATCCACACGCCTTTGAGATTTGGAAGGAAACCAACACGGTCGGAGGGACACTCACCAGCAACTGCGCCTGTGGCTGACGACACTCCAAAGTGCCCGTCGATTGGTAGGTTCATGTCCATGACTTCAGTACACAACTCGTAGTTCTCATCGACATCAGCCCTGCCCAGATTTATGTAAACCTGTGGATGAGGAAGGCACAGAGCATTACCACAGAGTCGTACAGCGTGGAAGCAGCATCTTCGGCCCAACTTGCCCACGCCGACCAACATGCCCCATCTACATGAGGGAGTGCAGCGTAGGTTTACAAGGTTAATTCCTGGGATGGCGGGACTGTCATATGCTGAGAGAATGGAGCGGCTGGGCTTGTACACTCTGGAATTTAGAAGGATGAGGGGGAATCTCATTGAAACATATAAGATTGCTCAGGGTTTGGACACGCTAGAGGCAGGAAACATGTTCCCGATGTTGGGGGAGTCCAGAACCAGGGGCCACACACAGTTTAAGAATAAGGGGTAAGCCATTTAGAATGGAGACGAGGAAACACTTTTTCTCACAGAGAGTTGCGAGTCTGTGGAATTCTCTGCCTCAGAGAATTCCACAGTGGGGGCCAGTTCTCTGGATACTTTCAAGAGAGAGCTAGATAGGGCTCTTAAAAATAGCAGAGTCAGGGTATATGGGGAGAAGGCAGGAACGGGGTACTGATTGTGGATGATCAGCCATGATCACATTGAATGGCGGTGCTGGCTCGAATGGCCGAATGGCCTACTCCTGCACCTATTGTCTATTGTCTATTAGGATTTAGGTTGCCAAACCAGGCCGTAATGCAACAAGTCTATAAACTCTCCACTGTTTACTGTTTGGTATGTTGATGTATACTCTCCTGCAGAGATTTGGTAGAGTGTTCATCGATTTACCAAATCTTCGAGGAAGTAGATAGAGGCTTGGATGGGCCCAACAGTATCGATCACCTCAATACCAAACCCTGGATGTCAAGCTATATATCCCTCATGTCTGCATGAAACATAGACAATAGGTGCAGGAGTAGGCCATTCGGCCCTTCGAGCCTGCACCGCCATTCAATATGATCATGGCTGATCATCCAACTCAGTATCCCATCCCTGCCTTCTCTCCATACCCCCTGATCCCTTTAGCCACAAGGGCCACATCTATCTCCCTCTTAAATATAGCCAATGAACTGTGGCCTCAACTACCTTCTGTGGCAGAGAATTCCGCAGATTCACCACTCTCTGTGTGAAAAATGTTTTCCTCATCTCGGTCCTAAAAGATTTCCCCCTTATCCTTAAACTGTGTGACCCCTTGTTCTGGACCTCCCCAACATCGGGAATACTCTTCCTGCATCTAGCCTGTCCAACCCCTTAAGAATTTTGTACGTTTCTATAAGGCCCCCCCTCAATCTTCTAAATTCTAGCGAGTACAAGCCGAGTCCATCCAGTCTATCTTCATAGAAAATATTTCTATAATGAATGAGCAAGAGACTGGGGAGAAGGGGAAGGACATGCGGACTCAACGAAAACCAAATAGAGGCGGATCTAAAGGGGAGAGCATCAGTTCGAGGTGTAGCACTAAGGTTGAATAGCGAGTCAGAGTTTGTTGGCCATCCAGCGTTGCGTACCTGCAGTGTCTTCTGGTAGTACCGTATCCTCACGCGCACGGCCTGATAGCTGTTGCGATAATCGCGCAGACACCACCCCTGAGCCTGGCTAGCACCGTCTCTGCAGAAAGGATTGAAACCAGAGTGTTTTATTATCAACTGCTTCGAAAATGGACGAGTTAGTTCAATTGTGTAGGAAGGAACTGCAGATGCTGGTTTAAACTGAAGGTAGACACAAAAAAGCAGGAGTAACTCAGCGGGTCAGACAGCATCTCTGGAGAAAAGGAACAGGCGATGTTTCGGGAAGAGGGGCCTCGACTCGAAACGTCACCTATTCCTTCTCTCCGGAGATGCTGTCTGACTCGCTGAGTTACTCCAGCTTTTTGTATCAATCTTCGAGTTGATTTAATTGATTGATTGAAAGAAACAGCAAGGAAACAGGCCCTTCAGCCCACTGAATCCGCACCTAACATCAGTTTGAATCAGTAGTTCTATGTTACACCACTTGCTCATCCACTCCCGACACAATCAAGGCAATTTAGAGAGAGGTCAATTAGGCTTCAAAGCCACACGCCTTTGGGATGCGAGGGGGAATCAGAGCACCCGGAGGAAACCCACGAGGTCCCAGGGGAGAACGTGTAAGCTTCACACAGACTCTGGAGTTCAGAAGGATGAGAGAGCGAGCAACACTGGAAATTGGAGGAACAGCACCTCATATTCCGCTTGGGGAGTCTGCATCCTGGTGGCATGAACATTGAATTCTCCCAATTTTGTTAGCCCTTGCTGTCTCCTCCCCTTCCAACCTCAGCCCTCGGGCTCCTCCTCCTCCTTTTTCCTTTCTTCTCCCCCCCCCCCCCCCCCCTGAAGGAAATAGGCAACGTTTCGGGTCGAAACCCTTCCGGGTTTCGGCCCGAAACGTTGCCTATTTCCTTCGCTCCATAGATGCTGCTGCACCCGCTGAGTTTCTCCAGCACTTTTCGATTTTCCAGCATCTGCAGTTCCTTCTTAAACACCCCTGCACTCCAGGCCTGCTCAACCTCTCCAGTCCTGGCAAAATCCTCACAAACCTTCTCTGCACCCTTTCCAACTTGACAGCATCTGGGAAAAGCTGAACACAATCCACTAAATGTGGCCTCACCGTCTGATACAAGTGCAACACGACCTCCCAACTTCTACGCTCTGATAGTCATCGTCCGCGATTTCTTAAAAAATATCGCCAAAGACATCAAAGAGCAAAATTACTTTTTCTTAAATCGATTAAACGTAACACGACGAAATGAATGACAACTCACGTCATGTGATCATAGGCCATCTGGCCGTCATTTCCCGCCACAAGCACAATCGGGTTGTTTTTCTAGAAGCCAGCGGGAGAAAGAAAAGTTGGTTAGCGTTCAGCCGCCTTTCATCCACTGGATCCATCAAAGGTCCAAGGTCAACAAACACCATCTGTTGCATCTGTGAAAACGACCTCATTAACGACAAATCGAGAGATTTACATTTGCCGAGGCAACTCGGCTATTTTCCGCTGGTTTAGAACCTCTGGTTAGACTGAAACCAAGGATTGAGTCATAGAGTGGTACAGCGTGGAAACAGGCCCTGGAAACACCGGCCAACATGTCCCATCTGATTAGGGATAGTCAGCATGGGTTTGTATGTGGGAGGTCATGTCTCACAAATCTGATCGAGTTTTTCTGAAGACGTGACCAAAATGGTCGATGAGGGCAGAGCTGTAGATGTTGTGTCCAAATCTGAGGAAGGACATTATTGCCATAGAGGGAGTGCAGAGACGGTTCACCAGACTGATTCCTGGATGTCAGGACTGTCTTATGAAGAAAGACTGGATAGACTTGGTTTATACTCTCTAGAATTTAGAAGATTGAGAGGGGATCTTATAGAAACTTACAAAATTCTTAAGGGGTTGGACAGGCTAGATGCAGGAAGATTGTTCCCGATGTTAGGGAAGTCCAGGACAAGGGGTCACAGCTTAAGGATAAGGGGGAAATCCTTTAAAACCGAAGAACCTTTTTCACACAGAGAGTGGTGAATCTCTGGAACTCTCTGCCACAGAGGGCAGTTGAGGCCACAGTTCATTGGCTATATTTAAGAGGGAGGTAGATGTGGCCCTTGTGGCTAAGGGGATCAGGGGGTATGGAGAGAAGGCAGGTACGGGATACTGAGTTGGATGATCAGCCATGATCATATTGAATGGCGGTGCAGGCTCGAAGGGCCGAATGGCCTACTCCTGCACCTAATTTCTATGTTTCTATGTACATTCACTTCAGAAAAGCATTCGACAAGGTTCTGCATGGCAGGCTGCTCTGGAAGGTTAGATCTCATGGGATCCAAGGAGAGATAGCTGAATGGATAGAAAATTAGCTTCATGGAAGGAAGCAGAGAGTGATGGTGGCTTCTCGGACAGGAGTCCTGTGACTAAGACTGCTGTGCCTCAGGGTTGAGTGCTGGGCTTGTTACAGTTTGTTACCTACATCAATGATTTGGATGAGAACATACACCACAAGATTAGCAAGTTTGCAGATGAGGCAAAAGTGGGTGATTTTGTAGACAGTGAAGATGGTGAAAAATTGCAGGAGGATCTGGATCGATTAGCCAGGTGGGCTGAGGAATGGTTGATGGAATTTAATACAGAGAAATGTGAGGTGTTGCATTTTGAGAAGTCTAATATGGGCAGGACCAACACAGTGAATGGTAGGGCTCTGGGTAGTGTTGTAGAGCAGAGGGATCTAGGAGTGCAGGTGCATGGTTCCTTGAAGGTAGGGTCCCAGGTACAGTAGATAGGGTGGTCAAAACGTTTGGCACATTGGCTTTCATCAGTCAGAGTATTGAAGTCGGTAGGTCATGTTGGAGTTGGATCAGATGTTGGCGAGACCCCATCTCGAGTATTGAGTCACCCTCCCTGGAGCTCAGACCCTCGAGTCCTAGAACCTCAACATCCTCGTAAATCTCCTCTGCACCCTTTCCCATTGGAATTGGTTAAATGTTAAATGGTCAGCTCGACACAGATTACAAAGGGGACACGACTTGAGAATTAAGGGACTGAAGTTTAGGGGTAACATGAGGGGGAACTTCTTTACTCAGAGAGTGGTAGCTGTGTGGAATGAGCTTCCAGTGAAGGTGGTGGAGGCAGGTTCGTTTTTATCATTTAAAAATAAATTGGGTAGTTATATGGACGGGAAGGGAATGGAAGGTTATGGTCTGAGCGCAGGTATATGGGACATGGGAGGATTATGTGTTCGGCACAGACTAGAAGGGTCGAGATGGCCTGTTTCCGTGCTGTAATTGTTATATGGTTATATGGTTACAAGACCTACACCAAACCAATTAGGAGCAGATGAGGGCATTCGATCCAATTTGTGATCCCAGCTACAAAGACAGATGTGTACAGCAATTCGTTCTTCCCCCGCACAATTAAAGCATGGAATAATCTCCACCCAACTGTAGTTACCCAACCAGATACAACTAAATTTAAAGTAGCTCTTTCTTCCCAAAAACCCTTTCTGGCTTAAGTCCTCCCTCCACCATTATGCCTCCAAGGAAACCAATTGGAGTCCTTGGAGGCATAATGAATCAGAGTAGCCTTGTGGGGATGTAGAGAGTCAGCTGTGCTTCCTTGATCATGGGGAGTCAACATCTCCCCCCCTTGTTACTTTACAAAAAACAAAGTCAGTAAAGCTCACGCCTCGCTCCGTTATACTTACACCGCCGTCGTTGTCGAACGTATCGAAGAAGACGCCAACGCCGTTCCACTGGTCGGCTGCTCCGTACACCGGTCCCGCCAGCCCCTCTCCTTGCTGTACCACACGGCCTGAAGCGGCAGACGGCTCGAGTCACATTCACATCCAGAGGGGTGGGGGGGGAGAGACGTGGAGGAGTGGGGAGGGAGGGAGGGGTAGGGGGGTAGGGGGAGTGGTGGGAGAGGGACAGAGGGGTAGGGGGGGAGGGAGAGAGGGGAAGGGGGTGGGGTAGAGAGGGAATGGGGGTGGGGGGTGGGAGGAGGAGGGGGAGGGGGAGGGTGGGGGGAGGGAGAGGGAGAGGGTAAGTGAGTGAGAAGTGGAAGAGTGGGGAGGGAGGGGTAGGGGAGTGGTGGAAGAGGGAGGGGGTGTCAGAGGGGTAGGGGGGGAGGGGGAGGGGAAGAGGGAGGGAGAGGGAGGGGATGGGAGGAGGAGGAGGAGGGGGAGGAGAGGAGAGAGGGGTAAGGAGAGGGAGAGGGGTGAGGAGAGGGAGAGGGGAGGAGGGAGAGAGGGGGGGGGGGGGAGAGAGGTGTGGGGGAGGGGGGAGATGGGGGTACCACCTCCAGTTTAAATTCCATTTGGAATATTTTGGAGAACCAAGAACCACGTATTTCAACAAACAAGGACACTTAGAAACACAGAACACAGGTGCAGGAGTAGGCCATCCGGCCCTTCGAGTCAGCACTGCCATTCAGTATGATCGTGGCTGATCATCCTAAATCTGTACCCCGTTCCAGCATATCTCCTTTAAACTTTGCCCCTCTCCCCTTTCCCTCTTGTTTTTCCACAGTGGGGATAAAGGTTCATTCTAAAGAATGAAGAAGGGTCTCGACCCTTCCATGTCTTCCTCTCCCCTGACTCTCAGTCAGAAGAAGGGGCCCATCCCTAAACGTCACCCATTCCTTCTCTCCAGGGATGCTGCCTGTCCCGCTGAGTTAGTCCGGCATTTGTGTCTACCAAAATATTCTGACTGTCTACTCTACACTATCTATGTCTCTGGTAAATTTTACATGCAATATTTCTAAGAGGTGGCCCCATAACCTCCTGTGTTTCAGAGAATCCAACTACATTCTGCCCAGCCTTTCCCTGTAGCTAATACCCACTAATGCGGGCAGCGTTGTGGTTAAACCTTGAACATGTACACACCAGCCCGTCAGCACCAATCCGGTTTCTGCCTGTGATCCGGAAAGCAACTTCAATTTCCCAGTTGACAAAGGCGACACGGTTCTTGGTCCAAACCGAACCGCTTTGACTTCTTATCGAAGGTACAATCCGGACTTGGTCAGATCTTGGGAGGGCATCTGAAAAATAATCAATGGTTAAAGTTGTTACACAAGAACGGGCAAGGGGTGAAGGGCCTGTCCCACTTGGGTGTCATTGGCGCCTCATTTACGCGCCATGCAGAAAATTGGTCAACGTGTCATGACGCGTGGGTGACACGCGGATGGTGAGGCGTGGAATCGCACGCGGTATTGCGCGACCCTCCAGGATTTTGTCGTGTACTGAAATCCTCGCACGTCACCTGCGTGACGTATTGCTGACACATTGGCGTCGCACGCTGTATCGCGCGGTGAGGCATGGTTGCGTCACCGTGCGTCCACGTCCGTAAACATGCGATGCCCGCCTTTTACGCGTCACGTAACCTCCAACCTCGTCCACACAGACCTCATCCTGGGTTTCTTGCTAGCCTTTCTCATTGTACTCCTGCCTGGCTGATCTGTAAGTATGAGGGCTGCTGCTAACAGAAGTCTCTGTTGTAGTTCTTCCATGATGGTCATGAGGCAGAATAGAGAAGTAGGGTATTCTAATGACGTCACGCGCACAGACGGCCGTGCTGGCGCATGATTTGCTCGCAAACCATCGCGCGTCGATCACGCAAATGATGCCCAGGTGGGACAGGCCCTTAACTGTGTGAAGTCCAGTCAAGAGGAAAATGAGGAGACTACTGTTTATAAACACTGGTCACTGTGAGCCCAGGACCAGATCCACCACATCCCAGCACCTCTCACACATCCCAATGAGCATAATCAAAAACTGTTGATCAATAGTCACTGTAAAACTAATTGAAGAAAGACACAAAACGCTGGGGTAACTCACCGAGGCGGGCAGCATCTATGGAGAGAAGGAATGGGTGACGTTTTGGGTCCAGACCCTTCTCTCGAACCATTCCTTCTCCCCAGAGAGAGTTACTCCAACATTTTGTGTCTATCTTTGATGTAAATCAGCATCTGCAGTTCCTTCCTAAACAAGCTTTTAGGCAGCTTTGCTATAACAACACTTGAAAGACATTTGGACAAGTACATGTCCAGGATAAAATTTAAAGGGCTATGGGTCAAATGTGGGCGGGGGACTATTGTAGATAGGGCATCTTGGCTGGCAGGGGCAATTTGGGCCGAAGGGTCTGTTTCCATGCTGTATGACTCGTTACTTTGATGTATCAAACGTGGAGGATCATTTATTTTAATCCCAGCTAAAGTTCTTTACAGCATGTCGTACTAAAATAGCACTTAGATGTTGTCATGGCAACGTTTATAGGATTACACAGACCTGTCTACATTGCATTAGCGTGACAGGTTCTAATCTCATCACAGGTCGCCCATCTAAAGTCTGTAATCACTTGTCCCTCCCTTACATAAAAACATTACTTTGGAGAAATCAAATCTTCCATTTTCCTCCCGACACGGGTACCATGTAACCCCGTGCTACCCGCTCAATGGTCGGATAGTTGGCGACTAAACCGTCTCCCCCACCTGGTTTGCCAGGTGAGGAGGGGGGCTGTGGACCCCCAGCAGGACCGAAAACAAGACCTGACAAAGGCCGGATGAGCTCCTAGCGAGCTAACGGCCATCCACACACTTCAGTAGATGTTGCGATCACCGCCGTACATCGCATTGTAATGCCCCTGTCCCACTTAGTTAAACCTGAACGGAAACCTCTGGAGACTTTGCGCCCCACCCAAGGTTTCCGTGCGGTTCCCAGAGGTTGCAGGTGGTTGCCGGAGGTTGCAGGTAGTGGAAGCAGGTAGGGAGACTGACAAAAACCCCCGGGAACCGCACGGAAACCTTGGGTGGGTTGCAAAGTCTCCAGAGGTTTCCGTTCAGGTTTCCTAAGTGGGACAGGGGCACTGTGCCTGTTGATGTTTTCAACAATGATGATGGTGGTGATGAGGAGGAGGAGGAGGAGGAGGAAGGTTCTCAGAAGTTACACCAATGAAGGAACCAACAAAATTAAAATTCTTTGCCCACATGTAGTTTCAATGAAGGGTCTGCAAACTGAAATGTCAACTCTTATTCTCTTTCCAGAAAGATACATAGATAGGATACATGGACTGTGTAGGAAGGAACTGCAGGTGCTGGTTTACACCAAAGATAGACACAAAATGCTGGAGTAACTCAACGGGATGGCGGCATCTCTGGAGAGAAGGAATCTCCAGTCAGAGATGCTGCCTGTCCAGCTGAGTTGCTCCAGCATTTTGTGTCCATCTTGGATATATATGGCTTGGACAGGTGCGGGTTTAGATGGCTACGGGCCAAATGGGACAAAATAACCCAGAACGTATAACACGACAGCAGAGGAACGGGCCCTTCATCCGACAGTGTTTGTGTTGAACACAATGACAAGTTAAACTGCTCTCGCCTGCCTGTACGTGCTCCATATCCCTCCATTCCCTTCACCTCCACTGTCCCACAAGCATGCGACCTGCATGCGGCAAGCGTGACCAAACCAGAAGTAGGGGCCGCGCGGAGGTCGAGTGAGTGACGTGAAGTTCGAGCGAAGTCCGCGGGAAGTTCGCGTGTGACGTACGGTGTCGAGGTAGGCCGTTGCCGCGCGGAATTTTTGAACACGGTCAGTTTTTCGGAGCCCCGCGCGATGTCGGGACCAGCTCCGCACAACTCCATACGGCTCTGGCGATCGAAGTGGGACCGGCCACACGAGGCCGTACGGCTCAAGTGACCACGTTAGGTCGCGCTTGCCGCATGCAGTCGCATGCTCGTGGGACCGGCCCTTAAAAGCCTTTTAAACGGCACGATCGTATCTGCTTCCACCACCACCCCTGGCAATGCGCTGCAGGGCCCCACCACTCTGTGTAAAAAAAACTTCCCCCCCCCCCCTCACCTCGCACCTATTATGCCTGCATGGGTCAGCATGGACATGGTGGGCCAATGGCTCTGGTTCCACAGTGCAGAGGGATTGTGGAACAGCGGTAGAGTTGCTGCCTTACAGCGCCAGAGACCCGGGTTCGATCCCGACTACTTGTATGCTGTCTGTACGGAGTTTGTACGTTCTCCTCGTGACCGCGTGGGATTTCTCCGAGATCATCGGTTTCCTCCCACACTCCAAAGAGGTGGAGGTTTGTAGCTTTTGTGAATGTAAATTGTCCCTAGTGCGTGTAGGATAGTGTTAGTGTGCGGGGATCGCTGGTCGGAGCTGGCACAGTGGGACAAAGGCCTTGTTTCCATGCTGTATTTCTAAACTAAACTAAACGCAGCTCTATGACTCTGTGAGATGTTTCCTGACCCGAGTGTTTCCAGCATATCTTGTTCACATTACATTATGAGCTGTAAAGCACTTTGTGTCTTCCTTGTGTGATAAAAAATTGCTATACAGGTACTATAGAACTGCAAGCCTCGCATGGAAAACCACAGTTAATCAACTATTAAAACACAAAGTTCTCAACATTAACATTGTTAACATCCTGAAGTAACTAAACAGCATCTACCCACATCCTCCAGAGATTCTGCCTGAACCGCTGAGTTACTCCAGCACTTTGTGTTTTCTGCAGCATCTGCAGTTTCTTGTATCTCCATTAATCAACCACTGTTTTGTACATAAGAAGTGACAATGTTTTACTGGGGAGTGGCAGGGTGGTGTAGCGTTAGAGTTACTGCCTTACAACACCAGAGACACAGGTTCGACCCTGTCCACAGGTACTGTCTGTGTGGAGTTTGAACGTTCTCCCTGAGAACTACTCCGGCTTCTTCGCACACTCCAAATACATACAAGGATGTAGGTTAATTGGCTTGGTATAATTGTAAAATTATCCCTAGTTTGTGTAGGATAGTATTAGTCGCTAGTCAGCCGGGACTCGATGGGCCAAAGGGCCTGTTTCTGCACTATCCTTAAACTAAACTTACTGACTAATAATCGGGCTATTAAATGAAGTAGGGCCTCGACCCAAAATGCCACCTATTCCTTCTCTCCATAAATGCTGCCTCACCCACTGAGTTACTCCAGCATTTTTTGTCTACTTTTGATTTTTTTCCAGCATCTACAGTTCCTTCTTAAATATTAAACACTACAACCTCATAAGCTCTTAACTACAATACTGTTATTATTATTGCAATATTATTGTTTGTTTTTTGAGTATGTGTGTGTGTGTATATATATATGTGTATATATATTTGTGTGTGTGTGTATATATATATATGTGTGTGTGTGTGTGTATATGTGTGTGTGTGTGTATATATATATATGTGTGTGTGTGTATATATATATATATACATGGTGTGTGTGTGTGTGTGTGTGTGTATGTATATATATGTGTATATATATATATGTGTGTGTGTGTGTGTATATGTGTGTGTGTGTGTGTATGTATGTATGTGTGTGTGTGTACGTTTAGTGCAAGGTAAAGCCAGCAAAGTCCGATCAAGGATAGTGCGAGGGTGATCAATAGGGAGAGAGTAGTCCAGCACTGCTCTCTCTGGTTGTGGTAACTTGCCCTAATGTTGGGCACAGCAGGCTGGAGGTCTTGCCCCTGTATTGTACCGTGCTGTATCAGTGCTGTAACTCCACACGTGTACTAAACGCACGCGGAATATATCTACCAGAGCCGATAAGGACGGGACGTTTCACAATAGTAGACCACGACCAGCCAGAATAAGGTGGAAACGTGATGTACACACCTATCTCCACTTTTATTTACCCGTTCAAACTTTCAACAGCCGGACATTCAAAGACATTTTTGAAATATATCACCAAAATGCAACACGCGTCAGATTGCAGTGTTACGCGGGGCCAGCGAAATATACAAGTCTTAACAACTAACAATGTAGAGATGTCCAAAGGTTGATTAGTTTTGCAATGGGTCAGTTGGGAAACAGAAGCAGAGGGGGTTGGGGATAGCGTTGAGTATTAGACGGGGTTAAAACTTACTGCCGTGGTGGGTCCAGAATGGAATGGAGCCGTCCTTCAAGACTAAGTGCGGTCCTTTGAAGCTGTGTTTGTATTCGAACCTGCGACTCGGCCCCTCAGCTCTCTGGCCGGAGGTGGGAGCGGCGAGCAAGCAGATTAAGGGCACTGCAGACACAACAAAAGCCAACATCGTTCACCCTGCACTGAGCCGGCCGGCGTCCGGGGAAACCCTCGTCGAGAGAGAGGAGCCACTAGGCAGTTATCTATTGGCTGTCGCCGCCTGGGTAAAGAGCTTCTACTTGGGTCAATAAGGTCCCTATCTCAACGTGGTGTTTGTTGTTCACAGGTCCCAGCCAGCTGAAACACAGGCACTGCTCTAACAGGCAGAGGGGGGGAAAGTTTAAAGCAGATTTGCAGGGAAGGGTTTTGTTTCAACACACAGCAGTGAGTGGTGGGTGCCTGGAACATACCACCAAGGGTCTCTGACTGGGTTGTAATCATGTATTGCCTTTCTGCTGACTGGTTAGCAGCAAAAGCAACCAAAGCCTTTCACTCTACCTGGATACACGTGGCAGTAAACCAGTCTGCAAACTGTTGAATTCAATCAATGCAGCTGAAGGCAGAGTTGCAAAAAGGGTTTCAGTTCTGAAACTCCCAAAGTTTCGAGCCTGTCTTTCCAAAGACAAGGCACAATGCTGGTGAGCTGGGAGAATTGAATATAGACAATAGACAACAGGTGCAGGAGTAGGCCATTCGGCCCTTCGAGCCTGCACCGCCATTCAATGTGATCATGGCTGATCATCCCCAATCAGTACCCCGTTCCTGCCTTCTCCCCATTTCCCCTGACTCCGCTATCTTTAAGAGCCCTATCTAGCTCTCTCTTGAAAGCATCCAGAGAACCGGCCACCACTGAGGCAGAGAATTCCACAGACTCACCACTCTCTGTGAGAAAAAAAGTGTTTCCTCATCTCCATTCTAAATGGATTACTCCTTATTCTTAAACTGATACAAAGGTGTCGAATAATACAAAGGCAGACACAAAAAGCTTGAGTAACTCAGCGGGACAGGCAGCATCTCTGAAGAGAAGGAATGGGTGACGTTTCGGGTCGAGACCCTTCTACAGAGATGCTGCCTGTCCCGCTGAGTTACTCCAGCTTTTTGTGTCTACCTTCA
The DNA here is from genome assembly GCF_028641065.1 of Leucoraja erinaceus. Taxonomy (NCBI): domain Eukaryota; kingdom Metazoa; phylum Chordata; class Chondrichthyes; order Rajiformes; family Rajidae; genus Leucoraja; species Leucoraja erinaceus. The sequence continues at coordinate 4,244,233 of NC_073412.1, read as the reverse complement.
CCATGAATATCTCTGTTCAGGATTTCTCTGTACACTTATGAGGGTAATTTTTCCTCCTTTTATATCAAGTCAAAATATAACGTATTTAGATCATCCCGTCAACTGGGGCTCGAGGCCCATGACCGAGGAAGAACTAAGGAATGGACTTGAACTTTATTTTGCCTTCCATCAGAGCGAGGAATGTGTAGAGTCACTGTGGTGGATGTTCATGTTAAAATGTGTTTTTGAGTGATCTGTTGCTTTTAATTGTATGACTAACCTGGACAATAAAATTACTGGTATGTTGCAAAACATATTTGGCGAATAAAGTGTGATTCTGATTTTGATCAGAAGTACATGCCAACAAACCAAATACTTCCTGGTGGAGATACAAGGAGCTGCAGGTGCCGGGATCTTAAGCAAATTACAAATCGCTGGAATATCTCAGCAGGTCAGGCAGCATCTGTGGAGGGAATGGATGGGGGACTTTTCCTCAGGGCAAAAACAGGGCACTGATTGGGGATGATCAGCCATGATCACATTGAATGGCAGTACTGGCTCGAAGGGCCGAATGGCCTACTCCTGCACCGACTGTCTATAATGGAGGATCAGATAAAGCTAAACATTCATGCCAGTTCATCAGTGTGAGTTTACATTTACAGCTTGGAAACAGGCCCTTCGGCCCACTGAGTCCACACTGACCACCGATCTTCCATTCACACTAATTCTATGTCACCCCACTTTCTCATCCACTCCATACATACTAGGGGCAACTTACAGAGGCCCAATTAACCTCCAAAGATTCAGATTCAGATTCAATTTTAATTGTCATTGTCAGTGTACAGTACAGAGACAACGAAATGCATTTAGCATCTCCCTGGAAGAGCGACATAGCAAACGATTTGAATAAATAATAATAAGTGTCCAGGGGGGGGTGGTGATTGGCAGTCACCGAGGTACGTTGTTGAGTAGAGTGACAGCCGCCGGAAAGAAGCTGTTCCTCGACCTGCTGGTTCAGCAACGGAGAGACCTGTAGCGCCTCCCGGATGGTAGGAGGGTAAACAGTCCATGGTTGGGGTGAGAGCAGTCCTTGGCGATGCTGAGCGCCCTCCGCAGACAGCGCTTGCTTTGGACAGACTCAATGGAGGGGAGCGAGGAACCGGTGATTCGTTGGGCAATTTTCACCACCCTCTGCAATGCCTTCCGGTCGGAGACAGAGCAGTTGCCATACCATACTGTGATGCAGTTGGTAAGGATGCTCTCGATGGTGCAGCGGTAGATATCTTTGGGATATGGAATGAAAGGTCTGGATAGAGTGGATGTGGAGAGGATGTTTCCACTAGTGGGAGAGTCTAGGACTAGAGGTCATAGCCTCAGAATTAAAGGATGTTCTTTTAGGAAGGAGATGAGGAGGAATTTATTTAGTCAGAGGGTGGTGAATCTGTGGAATTCTTTGCCACAGAAGGCTGTGGAGGCCAAGTCAATGGATATTTTTATGGCAGAGATATTCTTGATTGGTGCAGGTGGCAGACACCAAATTCTGGAGTAACTCAGCAGGTCAGGTAGCATCTCTGCAGAGAAGGAATGGGTGACGTTTCGGGTCGAGACCCTTTTTCCGCCTACATATTGTGAAACTACATATTGGCTACATACTGCCACTGAAGGCCAAATCACTGGATGTATTCAAGAGAGAGTTAGATACAGCTCTTGGGGCTAACGGAATCAAGGGATATGGGGAGAAAGCAGGAACAGGGTACTGATTTAGGATGATCAGCCACAATCATGGCTCAAAGGGCCGAATGGCTGACCGCTGCACCAATTTTCTATGTTTCTATGAAACAACATATTTTTGTTATGTTTGTCATTAATCTGTGCCCTCTCCTTTTAGATATGAACAGAACGTGAATCTGACAGCATTTGCTGCGTTGATGTTAAGGTTTGGTGACTTCATACTTTTAATTAACCAATGCTACCACTTGGTACATGGGCAATACACAAGTACATGATTACAATTAATTCTCGGATGACTTCTCTCCAGAGATGCTGCTTGTCCCGCTGAGTTACTCCAGCTTTTTGTGTCTGTCTTCGTTTCAAAGCAACATCTGCAGTTCCTCCCTGCACATTTGGAACAGCCCTAGACAAGGGGACTGGAAAACCTGCCCAGCCATGCCTGCAGCTGTAAATAGCTTCTGTTGGGCTACACGTAACAAAACTAGATCCCCATTGCGATACGCAAAGTATTACCATAGCAAAAAGAATTACTCTCGACCTGTATGGGCAAAGCTGAAAATTCCCTTAGCTCCAAGTTTAATGAATCTACCTAATGGGTAATGCAGGCACCCATTTTTAAACTCAAGTCAAGTCAAGTCAAGTTTATTTGTCACATACACATACGAGATGTGCAGTGAAATGAAAGTGGCTAACTTTGATAACAACTGTTTTTTAGCTAGCCAGGATCATAGAAATAGAAATTAGGTGCAGGAGTAGGCCATTCGGCCCTTCGAGCCTGCACCGCCATTCAATATGATCATGGCTGATCATCCAACTCAGTATCCCGTACCTGCCTTCTCTCCATACCCTCTGATCCCCTTAGCCACAAGGGCCACATCTAACTCCCTCTTAAATATAGCCAATGAACTGGGCCTCACTACCCTCTGTGGCAGAGAGTTCCAGAGATTCACCACTCTCTGTGTGATCAAAGTTGAACAAGTCTGAAGAGGGGTCTCGCCCAGAAATGTCACCCGTTCCTTCTCTCCAGAGATGCTGCCTGTCCCGCTGAGTTACTCCAGCTTTTTGTGGCTATCTTTGAAGTTTAACAATGTGATGTAAAAATTCAGGAGACATTGCACTTAATTTTCAAGGTAGTTCGATCTCCGCACCTCCTCTAATCTTTGTTTCAAGTTATGTGCAAGGGGAAAAAATATACATATATATCACTTCACTTCCCTTATCAATAGTTTAATTAATGGAAGAATGGCATTCTGCAATTCTACGAACTGTATGATTGATTGGTTTTAATGTAAAAATATGGAACTGCAGATGCTAGTTTACACCAAAGGACACAAGTACTGGAGTAAATTAGTGGGTCAGGCACAATCTCTGGAGAATACAGAGTCATAGTCTTACAGCTTGGAAACATGCCCTTCAGCCCAACTTGCCCACACCGGCCAATATGTCCCATCTACATTAGTCCAACCTGCCTGCATTTGGCCCAAATTCCTCTTACCCCGTCCTATCCACGTACCTGATAAATGTTTCTTAAATATTGCAATAATACCTGCCTCAACTACCTCCTCCGGCATTTTGATCCATATACCTACCATCCTGTGTGAAAAAGTTATCCCTCAGATTCCTATTAAATCTTCCCCCACCTTGGTCCAAACCAGTCCTATCCATGTGCCTATCTAACTGCTTCTTAAATGTTGCAATAGTCCCTGCCCCAACTACCTTCTATGGCAGCTTGTTCCATACACCCACCACCCTTTGTGTGGAAAAAGTTACCCCTCCGATTCCTGAGAAATCTTTTCACCTTCATCTTAAACCTATGTCCTTTGGTTCTTAATTCCCCTACTCCGGGCGAGAGACTCTGTGCATCTACCCGATCGATTCATCTCATGATTTTGAACACCTCTATAAGATCACCCCACATCCTCCTGTGCTTGCAGGAATAGAGTCCTAGCCTACTCAACCTGGATAGGCGATGTTTGGGGTCAGGATTTTTCTTCAATCTGAAGAAGGGTCCCGACCTGAAACGTCACCCATCCACGTTCTCCAGAGATACTGCCTGACCCATTGAGCTACTCCAGTATGTTTAAGAAGGAACTGCAGATGCTGGAAAATTAAAGGTAGACAATAATGCTGGAGAAACTCAGCGGGTGAGGCAGCATCTAGGGAGCAAAGGAAATAGGCGACGTTTCGGGCTGAAACCCTTCTTCAGACTACTCCAGTGACTGGCTCGAGGTTGTTATTTTTTTTTAAATTCTGGATTTTTTTTTTACCCAATTTTAAATTCTCTTGCTATTGCGGTGGGGGTTAAAGTCCTGTGTGCAGATCATTAGTCATGCCAGGGATCTCCAGTCTTGTGTAACAGCATGAAGTCCGTTGCATGTTTAATTTGTATATGGGAATCTTGTTTACGTAACAAGGTACCTTTCTACAACACATTTTATTACAATGTGCAGCACCTTTACTCCTGCACACCTAGATTACATCTACAAATTCTCTCAGCAGGGCAGATACAAAGCTTATTCCATTGCAAGTTGGAACAACTTTAAAATATGAACACATTCTTAATTCCCTTCCAGTGTTATTGTTGCAGGATGCAAGCCAGGCATTTGTTCTTGCTCCTGAAACCATTAACCATTTCCTTCCTCAGATGCTGTAGGAAATGTTCTCGGAAAGATGTCGTCAAGCTGGAAAGGGTACTGATATTTTCAAGGATGTTGCCTGGTCTAGAGGGTCTGAGCTATTGGGAGAGGTTGAGTCGGCTGGGACTCTATTCCCTGGAGAGCAGGAGGATGAGGGCTGATCTTACATGGAACATGAGAGGAACGTATAAAATCATGAGAGGAATGAATCGGGTAGATGCACAGAGTCCCTTGCCCGGAATAGGTGAAGCGAGAACCAAAGGCCATAGATTCAAAGGACTACATGAAATTAGAGGTCAATGTTCATACCGCTGGGGTGCAAATTGCCCAAGAGAAATATGAGGTGCTGCTCCTCCAATTTGCGGTGGGCCACACTCTGGCCATGGAGGAGACCCAGGACAGAAAGGTCGGATTCGGAATGGGAGGGGGAGTTGAAGTGTTGGGCCACCGGGAGATCAGGTTGGTTATTGTGAATCGAGCGGAGGTGTTGGGCGAAGCGATCGCCAAGCCTACGCTTGGTCTCACCGATGTAGAGCAGCTGACAATATTCTGACGATGTAGAACAGCGGATGCAATAGATGAGATTGGAGGAGGTGCAGGTGAACCTCTGCTGCACCTGGAAAGACTGCTTGGGTCCTTGAATGGGGTCAAGGGGGGAGGTAAAGCGACAAGTGTAGCATTTCTTGCAGTTGCAAGGGAAAGTGCCAGGAGAGGTGGTAGTACGGGTGGGAAGGGATGAATAATATTATGTATTGCCATATTTGCAGTTTACCGAACAAGACCTTATTGGGAGACGCATAGTAAAGCTCATAAGCAAAAGAGTTGATCTAATCTGTGTAACATATGTCACTAGTAGGGTGCCAGCAGCTTCAGAGAAATTTCGACAAAAACCTTTTGCCATTATTCAGCAAAAAATCCGTCCCGTGAAATGCTTATTTGTAGAAAATAAAGATTCAGGGAAAAATGTTGGACTTGCCAGCTACCATTCACTTTTCAAGGAATGAAGGCCAAATATCTCTACAGAAACCATTTCAATCCTTGCACAATTTGTTCTTGGAAAACAGATTAGCAAGGAAACATTTATTCCACTTCCATGTACTCATAGGGCTCAAGAGTACCCGTATGATGGTGTACTGTTATTTTTAGAGTTGCATACTTAAGTGGAATTGAACAACTTGGCCTGTGATGGGAAATGTTTTCAATTTCAGTCACTGGTCAGGATCACTTGTGGGTGGCAGAATGGCAGAAATCCTGTCCTCGGGTGCTGTCTGTGTGGAGTTTGCACGTTCTCCCTGTGACCGCGTGGTCTGTTTCCCTCCCACGTCCAAAAGACGTGCGGGCTTGTACGTTAATTGGCCTCTAGTGTGCAGGGAGTGGATGCGAAAGAGATAAAGTAGAACTTGTGTGAACAGGTGTTTAAGAAGGAACTGCAGATGCTGGAAAATTGAAGGTGGACAAAAGTGCTGGAGAAACTCAGCGGGTGCGAAGGAAATAGGCAAAGTTTCGGGCCGAAATCCTTCAGATCGGTGGTTGGCGTGGGCCGAAAGGCCTTTTTCCAAGCTGCATCACTGAGAATACTGTATTCAAAATTAAATGTACCCTTCCTTTCTCAGCCTGCCAAGTTTCTATTGAACAAGATTTGCACTCTAGCCAAGTATGTGTCCAATGCAAAATAAATTGCCCAAGATCAGACTGTAAGATCAGGGTCTGAAGAAGGGTTTCGGCCCGAAACGTTGCCTATCTCCTTCGCTCCATAGATGCTGTTGCACCCGCTGAGTTTCTCCAGCATTTTTGTGTACCTTCGATTTTCCAGCATCTGCAGTTCCTTCTTAAACACATCAGACTGTAACAGTTGCCTCAACCTAACACAGGCACAATTCATGGATTTTATACGTTACCTTTATCCCATTACTAGATTACCATAAATTTAATTATCATGTGCATGCCAAATTGCAAATTACATTTTATTTTGACATATCCATATTTAGCTTCTTGAGACTATCTGCACATATTGTTTTCTTAGGTTTTAGCTGCATAATATCTCAACTTGAGTGTGTGTAGGAAGGAACTGCAGATGCTGGTTTATGCCGACAGGAGCAACTCAGCGGGACAGGCAGCACCTCTGGAGAGAAGGAATGGGCGGCGTTATGAGTCAAGACCCTTCTTCAGACGTTCATGACCCGAAACATCACCCATTCCTTCTCTCCAGAGATGCTGCCTGTCCTGCTCAGTAACCACAATATTTGGTGTCTATCTCAACTTAAGTGACAAGGCATATACGATGAAACTGTCATTTTATTCCTGTAGTCTGCAACAAAAGAATGTTGTACTGGGAGAACAATCTCCGGTCATCATCTATAATACACACAAAATGCTCAAGTAACTCAGTGGGTCAGGCAGCATCTCTGGATAGAAGGAATGGGTGACGTTTCAGGTCGAGGCCCTTCTTTAGACCTCCAGCATTTTGTGACTATAGAAACATAGAAATTAGGTGCAGGAGTAGGCCATTCGGCCCTTCGAGCCTGCACCGCCATTCAATATGATCATGGCTGATCATCCAACTCAGTATCCCGTACCTGCCTTCTCTCCATACCCTCTGATCCCCTTGGCCACAAGGGCCACATCTAACTCCCTCTTAAATATAGCCAATGAACTGGCCTCAACTACCCTCTGTGGCAGAGAGTTCCAGAGATTCACCACTCTCTGTGTGAAAAAAGTTCTCCTCATCTCGGTTTTATCTTTGGTGCAAACCAGCAGATGCAGTTCCTTCCAACATACCTGCTCATTGTCATCTGCCTGGTCTGTGGTTACTTGCAGTGAATTTTACTTTTGGAAATACTGCAACTAATGCACGTGAACCCGACAAAAAATTTCAACACGTTACCTATAAAAGATGGAAACCTTAACTAGGTTCAAATGCATCCAGTCTGAAAAGGCATCACAAATAGTTCCAGAAATATCAAATTACAATAATCCAATCTCACCTTGGCTCCAAATAACCAAATGGATTCCAACACAGCATTCAGAAAATATTAAGATCTAGTGATTGATTCCGATCTGAAAATCACTGAATGAATGAGACAAAGTTATCTTGTGAACATGCTAACTAGTGACTAGAGAAATCAAATTGCAGGAAGAGGCCTTTGGTGAAAATAGGATAGACAAATTAATGGACTAGTGATACAGAAGCACAGATTAATACAAGAATGAGCAAACACAAGGTGGTCGTGGAGGGGAAGATGCTCCTCAAACTGCGGAGCATCTTGGACAGTACAGCTCACCCCCTCCATGACACTGGTCAACCTGAGGAACACCTTCAGCAACAGACTAGTTCTACCAGGACAGAACACTGCAGGATATCCTTTTCCCCTGTGGCTATCCAAACTGTACATCTCCTCCCCCTTCTGTCGTGGGGTAGACAGACTCTCCTCTCCCCATACCCCTCTTCGCACATCCCCAATCCTTTCCACTTGTTACTTTAATTTAATGTATTGTCTTTTGTTTGATGACTGTTGGCAGATCAATTTCCCTCCTGGGATGAATAAAGTTCTATGGTATCGCATCGTAAGTTGGTTTAAAGTCTGAAGGAGGGTTCAGGCCTGAAATACTGTCTGTCCATTTCCTTCTGTAGATGCTTCCCGACTCGCTGAGTTCCTCCAGTGGCTTGTTTTCTTGCTCAAGATTCCTGCATCTACAGTCTCTGATAAAATAATGAGCTTGTTTGAAATTAGTTTCTTGAAATATCATTTTAACAAAGAAACATAGAAAATAGGTGCAGGAGTAGGCCATTCGGCCCTTCGAACCTGCACCGCCGTTCAATATGATCATCCAACTCAGTATCCTGTACCTGCCTTCTCTCCATACCCCCTGATCCCTTTAGCCACATCTAACTCCCTCTTAAATATAGCCAATGAACTGGCCTCAATACCTTCTGTGGCAGGGAATTTCACAGATTCGCCACTCTCTGTGTGAAAAACGTTTTCCTCATCTCGGTCCTAAAAGATTTCCCCCTTATCCTTAAACTGTGACCCCTTGTTCTGGACTTCCCCAACATCGGGAACAATCTTCCTGCATCTAGCCTGTCCAACCACTTAAGAATTCTGACACTTCATAATTGCATTGGTTTGGAATTACATGAACAATTAAATTAGCTTACATTTAAAAACCAAGATAGTCGAGGGGCTAAGACACCGGACCATTTGCAAGACATTTGGACATCTACGTGTACAGGAAAGGTTTGCACGGGAAGGGGATAACACGGCAAATCAGACTGGATTAGGTGGGGAATCTTGGTCAGCATGGACGAGATGGGCCGAAGGGCCTGTTTCATAAGGTCATAAGTGATAGGAGCAGAATTAGGCCATTCGGTTCAACAAGTCTTCTCCGCCAGTCAATCATGGCTGATCTATCTCTCCCTCCTAACCCCATTCTCCTGCTTTCTCCCCATAACTCCTGACATCCATACTATAATAAAGAACCTATCTATCTCTGCCACAAAATCTCTGCCATGCTGTATGACTCCATGGCTCGGTAGCATAACCACACTTTAGGAAAGACAACAATTGCACAGCACAAAAATGAATTTTAGAAATAATTCTAGAGCCAAGGGCTTAAGCAGTTGTAGACAAGGTTAGGGCAGATAATTAATTAGCCCCTTTGTCAGCTCATTGCTAACGCAGCAAGGATTGCAGCCTCACAAGCAGCATAGATAATTCTCCTGGGAAGATCACAGACATCACACCACCAGTCATTAGGTGAAAGACATTGCATGGTTCAAGAAGCAATGTAAACTTTAACCAAACTGGAAGGGAAATAAGTAGGAAGGATCTGCTGATGCTGGTTTAAACCGAAGATGGACACAAAATGCAGGAGACCAGAAGCATCTCTGGAGAGAAGGAATGGGTCACGTTATGGACTGCATCATCGTCAATATCTCTCGTTTCCCTTTCCCCAGTCTGAAGAAGGGTCTCGACCCGAAGTGTCACCCATTCCTTCGCTCCAGAGATGCTGCCTGTCCCGCTGAGTTACTCCAGCATTTTGTGTCTATCTTTGGAAAGTAAATCATTCTGATTTTTTAAAAAACTGCAAATACATTGTGGCAAGGATCACAACATGTTTTACTAGTTCACTGACTTTAGACTTTAGGGAAACAGCAATGAAACAGACCCGTCGGCCCAACGAGTCGGTGCCGACCAGCGATCACCCCGTGCACTAACACTATCCTACACACAAGGGACCTGCATGCTGTAAAAGAAAGAGGCTCAAGAAAGCTCACCTGTCCCCCCCAGATCCTGACCAACTTTTACTGCTGTACCATCGAAAGCATTCTGACCACCTGCTTCACGGTATGGTACAGCAGTTGCACCGCAGCGGATAGGAAGGCACTACAACGGGTGGTGAAAACCGCTCAGCACATCATCGGTGCCCTGCTCCCTGCCATGGATGTCCTCCACCGAAAACGGTGTCTGAGACGGGCCGGGAAGATCATCAAGGACCCCTCCCACCCTAACCATGGACTGTTTGCCCTCCTCCCATCAGGGAGGCGGTACAGGAGCCTCAGGTCTCGAACAAGCAGGATGAGGAACAGCTTTTTCAACAACACACTTACATTGCTGAACTCGGAGTCCCGTCGCTAGATATCTTTGGTCTCTCCATCCACATTGTTAACCAGTACTCTTCTTACTCTAATGTATGCTTGTTCTGTATTTTTTTTTAATTCCTATCTTGCACTATGACTATGACCAGACGCTAAACTGCATTTTGTTGTACCTATACTTGTATCTATGCAATGACAATAAAGTTGAATTGAAATAAAAACCTACTAAACAATCCCTTAATACCACGAGCCTGCATTTTTGAACATATACAATTACTTACCCTCAGCACAACGCTTAAAAACATGTGGGCAAGTTGATGAGAATTGAATTAAAACAAAATTATTCCCACACACCATGCAACTTCACTTTGTCATAGTTTTTCCAGACTTCGGTCCAGACTGTAGCAAGTCAGAATTCCAGCACCTTGTGCATGCAGCCATTTTCACTACTTGTGTGCCCAGCAGCGGCTAGTTCGGCGTTAGGCTAGATCTTGCTCTCATCTGTGCAGACTCACTTAATAACACAGGAAAGAAAACACAAGTTGTGTGACGAACACCCAAACTACCAACACTCCAATTCCTCCGTAAGGTTACGTCAGTGAGCGTCGAGACAAACTGCTGGGTAACATTTTAAAACATGCGCATCGAATTAATTCCTCTGAAAGTGATATTTATCATCATCTCCCTCTGCTGGAGGCAGGAATGAGACATGCATCATAACCTTTGCATCCATGTTGTGCAGAGAACATGCTTACAGATCCCACCGATTAATGAAGCATTGATGCTGATGGTACAGCCAAATCTGCCATGTGTAGGAAGGAACTGCAGATGCTGGTTTACACCGTAGGCACAAAATGCTGGAGTAACTCAGCGGGACAGGCAGCATCTCTGGATAGAAGGAATGGCTGACGTTTCGGGTCGAGATCCTACTTAAGAGTCTGAAGAAAGGTCTCCTGAGAGATCTCACTTCCTGAGAAGATTACGGAGGGTCGGGTTGTCAAGGAGGACTCTCTCTAACTTCTACAGGTGCACAGTAGAGAGCATGCTGACCGGTTGCATCGTGGCTTGGTTCGGCAACTTGAGCGCCCTGGAGAGGAACAGACTACAAAAAGTAGTAAACACTGCCCAGTCCATCATCGGCTCTGACCTCCCTTCCATCGAGGGGATCTATCGCAGTCGCTGCCTCAAAAAGGCTGGCAGTATCATCAAGGACCCACACCATCCTGGCCACACACTCACCTCCCTCCTGCTTCCTTCAGGTAGAAGGTACAGGAGCCTGAAGACTGCAACGATCAGGAATAGCTACTTCCCCACAGCCATCAGGCTATTAAACTTGGCTCGGACAAAACTCTGAACATTAATAGCCCATTATCTGTTATTTGCTCTTTATCAGTTTATTTATTCATGTGTGTATATATTTATATTATGGTATATGGACACACTGATCTGTTTTGTAGTAAATGCCTACTATGTTCTGTGTGCTGAAGCAAAGCAAGAATTTCATTGTCCTATCAGGGACACATGACAATAAACTCACTTGAACTTGAACTATCCAAAGATGCTGCCTGTCCCGCTGAGTTACTCCAGCATTTTATGTCTATCTACGGCCAACTCTGCCATGTTCATCTGAAGCGACAAACTCGAGCACATCTCAAATAATCAAATCAAAAATTAAAAGCATGTTGGAGGAGAATTATTTTCAAGATTATGGGGCATCTAATTTTTTTCATTTGTCTGTGTTACAATATTACAAGAATTGGTCAAATCATCAAATGTGGCAAAACTTACCACTTCTTTCACCAAATGAGCATTTTATCGAGTTGTTTTTTTTCCCCAACAGCTTGTGCTTTATTTATAAACAGATAATAAACATGAATCACTTGTGACATCTCCAATGCATCTGTGCAATTAACTACCTTTATTTCACATATCTCATGTTGCAAATGTACCTCGTCAGCCACAAGCATCACTGACTTTATCTACAGGTGAAGAATCAAAAATCCATCATTTTGCCATATACAAACAAGCCTGGAATAAAACTTTTTGGAATAAAACATGAATTCATTTTCTGGTTATAGCCCAGCACCTGCAAGACAGGCAACACCAGAGCAAAGCCATTCCAGTACTCCCTCAGTTGGAGATGAACGAGGCTACAACAGGGTTAAGACAACGACAGCAGGAAAATTCTTCCAAGTTTTCAAAAAATCTAATTTTAAAACGTAACAGCCATTTAGAAATGGTCATTATGGAATGGTTTATTTCAATATTTTAATCTCAGTCTTGGCAGCTAAAACAAATGCAATGTACACCTCCCACACTACATGCAATGAGTTCACTTCAAACCAGTGGAGCATCACAGAACATAAAACTGAAAATCCATTTTTCGTTTATAAAAACTACGTATTTAAAAAAAAAAATCCGAATAAACAAATTTAGGTGGGAAAGCAAAAAAAAAAAAAAAAACACAAACACAAAACTGTGTTATGTTGGTTAAGAGAAATGTTTCACCACGAGACCTCATTTTGACACAACATTTTGGTAGGACAAATGTTGCAAACTATAGATAAGCAAATAAGCACCATCTTTTGGCTGGAGGCACTTGGCACAAAACAAAGACCACAAGCAACTGAAGGTCCTGACAAAAGATGTGTAAGCATGCTTTTTCTAGTGGGGATAAGGGGATCACTGGGCTGCTGCAGTATACAACTTGGGGGTGGGAGAGGGGGAGAGGGGGGAGAGAGAGAAAGGGGAGAATGAAACACAAGGCCATGATATGCAGAGTTCTTTTTTTTGAAAGTTTGCTTTGTAAAAGTCTCAGCACTCTTGGTTCAATGTTGAGCAGTTTTTAAAAAAAAAGTTCCATGTCATTTAGGTTCTGTCACAGGTGAACGTCCTTAGTTCTGATTTCCTGCAACTTAGTGCGCAACTGCTGGAACGTTGGTCTTCGACCCGGGTCCAATTCCCAGCACAGTTTCATCAACTCATAAACAGACGGTGAACACCCATCAGGTGGATCCATTTTGTAACCTTTCTCAACACGAGGAACCACATCCTTCAGAGGCTGAGGGATCAATTAAAAAAAATCAGTTTAGTTTCTGTTCAGTTTATTGTTGCGGGTACAGTGAAAAGCTTTGGTTGCGTGCTAGCCAGTCAACAGAAAGAAAATACACGGTGGCGCAGTGGTAGAGTTGCTGCCTTACAGCGCTTGGAGCACTAGATTCCCGGGTTCGATCCCGACTACGGGTGCTGTCTGCACGGAGTTTGTACGTTCTCCCCGTGACTTTTCACAGAACTGACAGAACAAAATCTCTGAGATCTTTAGTTTCCTCCCACACTCCAAAGATGTACAGGTTTGTAGGTTGACAAAATTGCTAGAAAAACTCAGCGGGTGCGGCAGCATCTATGGAGTGAAGGAAATGGGCAACGTTTCGGGCCGAAACCCTTCTTCAGACTTCAGACAGGTTTGTAGGTTAATTGACTAGGTATAAGTGTAAATTGTCCCTAGTGTGTGTAGGATGGTGTTAATGTGCAGGGATCGCTGGTCGGTGCAGACTCTGTGAACTGAAGGGCCTGTTTCCGTGCTGTATCTCTAATCTAAACTAAACTAAACACATGATTACAATTGATCCATTCACAGCGTACAAACACATGATAAGGGACTAACGTTTAGTGCAAGGTATACCCAGCAAAGTCCGATCAGGGGTCACCAAGACCCTTGGTGTTGGATGTGTTGGGTTAGATGTGGCCCTTGTGGCTAAAGGGATCAGGGGGTATGGAGAGAAAGCAGGTACAGGATACTGAGTTGGATGATCAGCCATGATTATATTGAATGGCGGTGCAGGCTCGAAGGGGCGAATGGCCTACTCCTGCACCTATTTTCTATGTTGCTACCAAAGAGGTAGGTGGTAGTTTAGCACTGCTCTTTGGTTGTGATAGGATGATTCAGTTGCCTGATAACAGCAGGGAAGAAACTGTCCCTGAATCTGGAAGTGTGTGTTTTCACACTTCTGTACCTTATGCCTGATGGGAGAGGGGAGAAGAGGGAGTGGCCAGGGTGCGACTCATCCTTGATTATGTTGCTGGCCTTTCTGAGGCAGCGCGAGGTATAAATGGAGTCAGATATACCTTTGGCGGTGATAATAATCAGCACGTATGGAAAGAAATGCAAAAACGAGGACATTTTTTTTGGCTATTTAAACATGTTCCTCGACTCATCCCACGTCTATCCGGGATTTAGTTCAGATGTGCCACTACTCCTATGTAACTTGAATAATACAAGTTGTCAATGCAATGTACAAAGTGCGCTGTTGCACCTCTAGTACCAGTTAGCCCAATAAATGTACAGATAACAGCAAATGTCGAATAGTTATAAATGGCTGATTTAAAATGCGCATTATGCCAAGCTGCTTAACAGTCATGGCCAATACACATCTGGCGGTTACAGAGAATATTGATCTTCCTTCCTGGCAGAACACACAGCATCTCCATCCTCCAGTAAAGATATGCAACCACAGTCTTGTCTTTCACTTGACTTGGCCATGTTTCAAAATCAATCAGGTGTCCTTGGGGACTGTGATGAGGAGCGCTAAACAGAAAGCCACTACACAGACACTAGCTCATTTGACCTTGCCAAGGGCAATTTTGATGCAGCCTTCTCACATAACTCTCAACAATGACTCCAAGCTAATCATATCATGCAGAGACACTCAGCGGGGGAGGGGCGGCACTGTAGAACGACTAATGGGATTGCTGCCTCTCAGCTCGGTTTTAACCCCGACCTCCAGTGCAGTTATCTCCCCGTGACCACTTGCGTTTCTCCCAAGGTGTTCTAGTCTCCAACACATCCGGCAGTCACGGTAGAGTTGCTGCCTTACAGCAAATGCAGCGCCGGAGACCCGGGTTCGATCCCGACTACGGGTGCTGTCTGCACAGAGTTTGTACGTTCTCCCCGTGCCTACGTGGGTTTTCTCCGAGATCTTCGGTTTCCTCCCACACTCCAAAGGCGTACAGGATTGTAGGTTATTTGACTTGGGAAATGTAAAAATTGTCTGTGTAGGATGGTGTTAATGTGCGGGAATCGCTGGTCAGCATGGACCCAGTGGGCAAGGGATCTGTTTTTGCGCTGTATCTCTATGTTATGTTACATCCCACAGCAGAGCTGGTTGCTACTTTAATTGGCCAATGTGAATCGCCTCTAGTGTGTTGATGAGCAGGAGGGTCTGGGGGAAATTGATAGAAGTGAGTGGAAAATAAAAATGGGATTAGTGTAAATGGGTGCTTGTCTGAAGTGGACAGTTGCCCGTGGACAGTTAGCAGTTACATTTATCGGGACAATTAACCAACAAACCTGTACGTCTTTGGCGTGTGGGAGGAAACCGAAGATCTCGGAGAAAACCCACGCAGGTCACGGGGAGAACGTGCAAACTACGTACAGACAGCACCCGTGGTCGGGATCGAACCCGGGTCTCCGGCGCTGCATTCGCTGTGAGGCAGCAACTCTACCGCTGCACCACCGTGACCGCCCACACCCACAGGTGTGCAAGACTGAATGCCGATGTCAGCTATTGCCACCTTCTGCGGCCTCAGATCTGACCACTCAAATAGATCCAAGAGAGGAACTCAGCGGGAGTAAATCCTCCATTCATCTGGCTCAGAAAATAACCAGTCATGTACACAGGCAGGATTTTTGGATCATATATGCAGCAGGCTGTTTCACTGACTTAATACATATTACGTTAAACTTTGATTTATTTTGTTCTATTCACAAAATATTCATCTCCATAAAATAATTTTACAAATAAATTAGATGGCAGGTTATGATTTATAAATTATTTCAAATATAACATATTGACATATCAATATTGTAAACGATGGTTTGTACATTTGCTCCCCAAAGTCCACTGCTAAAGCTATGCACATGTCCGCTGTCTATTTTAACAAGTGGAAAAGTAGTCGTTTTTATACCTACCATTCTGGGATAAGGCACTCGCCCAAAAGAGTAAATTTCCCATAGAAGAATTCCAAAACTCCAAACGTCAGATTTAGTAGAAAAATTCTGTAACAGGTAAAATGCATAATTCGCTCACATTAGTCATTGACTGTTTGCACATTTAGTTGATGAACTCATTTGTTAAGCTACCCAATTTGGGCAAGAACCACACAGTGAATGCTATAAACACTGCCCAGTCCATCTCGGTTTCTGACCTCCCCACCATCAAAGGGATTTACCGGAGTCACTGCCTCAAAAATGCAGCCAGCATCATCAGAGACCCACACCACCTTGGCCACGCACTCATTTCACCCCTGCCCTCGGGAAGAAGGTACTGGAGCCCGAAACTGTGACATTTGGGATCAGGATTAGCTTCTTCTCTACAACCATTCAGATATTAAACACTACAACCTCAAATAAGCTCTGAACTAGGGAGACTATTATTGCATTACTATTGTTTGTTTTTTTGTGTGTGTGTGCATGTGTGTGCGTGTGTACGTGTGCACGCGCGCACGTATAAATAAATAAATAGATATATAAATAGGCACACATAAATAAATAATAACAGATACACATATATATAGATCATGTATATATAGATATACACACACACACGATCTATATATACATGATCTATATACGTGTGTATTTGTGAGTATGTGTATATATATATACACACACACACATTTCACGACTGCAACGTCACTTATTTACAGTCAGCCTGAACCTCATAAAAGCATCGTTCTGGTAAGAGCAGGACTGTGTGGAGGAAGCTGCCCAGTTTCATTTCATGCACCAAAGCATTGCAGTACGCAACAAGCATACACTTCTTAGAAAGAAACTGAAAAGTTCCTCCTTCCATGCAGCACTGCCCAAGTGATTCAGGAACTGAAACTCCTCTCCCAGAACTGTTGTATCATTTTTGGCCATCTCACTAGTCCCTTTTATGATATAAATAACTTCACAATGTCCCAAGGACACAGGCCAAGAAAACCATTACAAATCGTGCATTACCTTTTCTTTAAGAGCTTCAGGTGCAGTCCATTTTACTGGTAACTTCCCAGTGTCTTGTGTAGAAGAAGCCTCTTTCGTAAGACCAAAATCACTAACTTTAGCTATGTTATCCTCCGAGACCAAAACATTGCGAGCAGCTAAATCTCTATGTACAAAATTATTTATTTCCAGGTATTCCATTGCTTCACAGACATTACTAAAGCAAAAAGAAAGAGAAAGTGTAACCTTTGACATTTAACGTGGCATTAATGCTGACAATTTACTTTTGAATGGAAAAAGCATTTGCAACTTTTTGTTAAAAAAATATGGGCATCTCTGTCCATTCCCCTTGCTCTTAGGAGCTGGTACACACCAGAGGTTAATTAAGCTTCAACCAGAATAGTGGACTTAGAATTATATCTCAACAGAAAGGCAAGGGAGGGCAGACTTGATTCCCCAAAGGATACAAATTAATTAGATGCGTTTTAGAGTTCTATACTGTCCTGGTGAAGATTAGTGATAAAGAATACGTGGGCAGTACTGAACCGGGCTGGGGAACCACCAGGTTGGAGTATGGTGGGGAGATCGGCGGAGGTGATGAGATCGGTAAAAGCCTGTAGAAGAGTCCCGACCCAAATCATCACCTATCCCTGTTCCCCAGAGATGATGCCTGATCCACCAAGTTATTCTAGCACTGTGTCAAGATTAGTGGCGGTGGTGCTTTTTTTGCCCCGACTCTCCTGAATTTCTGGGATGTTGCTGGTGTCTTCTGCTGAGAAGACAGATGCAAAAAATGTATTCAATTAATTTCTTTATTCCCTATCAGTATCTCCCTGGCATCATTTTCCAGTAGTCTAATGTCCACTCTTGCCTCTCTTTTACACTTTATACATCCGAAGAAACTTTTGGTGCATTTTAAATTATTAGTTAATTTGCCTCCATCTATCATCTTTTCTTTCCTTATTGTCTTCAAGTTGCCTTCTGTTTCATGTTTATATTTAGTAGGAGCAGAATGAGGCCATTAATTTTTAAAAGCTTCCCAATCCTCCAGGTGAAGATGTACTTTGATGAAATACCTGCAGGATCTGAAAGTCTCAGCTTTGGTGGAACTGCCCCGACCCTCTTGCTCATCCCTTGGTCAATTGGTGCTTAACATACTGCGCCGTTTTTGTAAGTTTACTTTCATTCCTTGATTTGTATTGATATTGCAAAGTCAGCCATCGAAAATTAAAATACTCACATGGAAAACTTTAATAGACAATCTCCACCAAGGACCGATCTGCCTCTTGATCGGAGGTAATCCACCAAACTGCCCTAGTAATGAGGAAGTTTCAGTCATTAAGATATTAGTGCGAGTGCCTTTATTTTTGAACATTTCAAAACTCAAGACTCAGTTCAGTTTAGTTTATTGTCACGTGTACCGAGGAACAGCGAGAAGGCTGGGATTTGCTCCTGTCGGTTGATACTTAGTAGAACATAATCATTGGAGAACAATGGGCTAAGAGGCAGAAAGCGACTTTTCCTTGTCTAAATGTTCTCACTCATTGAACCTAAACTGGTTCAGTTAATTCCCCTTCACCCGTGCATCTTTTCAGAGGCTATTTAAAGCAACAACATATTTCGTAAGATATGGGCCCTGCTGTGAACATCCACCCTTAGATGATGGGCGAGGCAGCAATTTGAGACTGAGAACCAGATGAACGTGTCAGATGTCACATAACGGCCAGGGAGCAGATTGCCTTCCCGGAAGGCCCATTTTTAATGAGAATGCAAAGGTTCCCACAGTCACTACTGATAATAGCACATGAACTAAGTATTTAGTTGTGCTGGGATTCAAAACGTGTGTCTCTGGATAATGGTCCAAGCCCCTGGAATCCTGCCCAATGACTTATCCACCATGGGTCCATGGAGTACAGCAAGGTCAACATAAAGAATAGCAATTAATTAACTGGAAGGGAACATCAACAAACAGCTAATCATGGCAGAGGTCACAAATTGTTATTTGTACAAATAACCCTTGTGCTCAAAAGAATCTGAGAACAGATGCATTAAATGACACAAAGAGCTGGAGTAACTCAGCGGGTTGGGCAGCATCTCTGGAGAACATGGAGAGGTGGCATGGTGGCACAGCGGTAGTGTTGCTGCCTTACAGCGCCAGAGACCACGGCTGCTGTATGTACGGAGTTTGTACGTTCTCCTCATGACCTGCGTGGGTTTTCTCTGAGGTTTCCGGTTTCCTCCCGCCCCTCAAAGATGCACAGGTTTGTAGATTAATTGACCTGCTATAAATATAAATTGTCCCTAGCATGTGTATCATAGTGTAAGTGTGTGGGGATCATTGGTCAGGGCAGACTCAATGGGCTGAAGGGCCAGTTTCCATGCTGTATCCCTAAAACTAAAAGGTGATGTTTCAGGTTGGGACCCTTCTACAGACCCTGAGAGTGAAGTAGGGTCCTGACCAGAAACGTCACCTATCCGTGTTCTCCTAGATGCTGCCTGATCCACTGAGCATTTTGTCTTTTTTTGTAAACCAGCATCTGCAGATACTCGTTTCAACAGAAGCATTAATCCCCTTTTGGAAGTGTTCTTATTTGTTGTAGAACTTTAATTTAGCATACAAACAATAACCCATTTCAGAGTTTAAAAATGTTAAAATTGGCAAATATTTGTCGGTAAATCCAAATTGTTATTGTATGACAAAATTCATTTCCTTCATTGAAGAATCATTGTTTTAACTTCAGAGGGAAAAAAAGGTACAAAAATACAAAAGACTAATCATTCAAAATTGCTGGATTAGGGGGTATTAGCTATAGGGAGAGGGTGGACGGATTGGATTGTTTTCTCAGGAAGGCCAGAGGTTGTGGGGAGACCTGACAGAAGAAATATTATGAGGTGGGCAGTCAGGATCTTTTTCCAAGAATGGACAAAATCAAACACTAGAGGGCAGAGCTTTAAGGTGAGAGGGACAACGTTTAAAGGAGATGCGTGGGGCAAGTTTTTTTAACACACAAACAGGGCAGCGAGTGCCTGGAAAGCTCTGCTGGGTGTGGTGTTTGAAGCAGACATGTTAGTGCCTTTAATAGACTTTTGGGTCAGCATATGGATATTCGGCAAATGGAGGGATATGGGTTATGAGCAGGTAGATAAATGATGATCTGGACAATATGCTTGGCACAGACATTGTGGGCTGAAGGGCCTGTTCTCGCACTGTGTTATAAAGATTGTTTTACCCCAAGGACAGCATTGTGACCTGGTATCACAAGAGGGGAAACAATGTACTTCTCCATTGTGCAAAAGCAGAACTCGGTAAATAGAAATACTTTAAACGTCTTAGGAAAATATGATGAGAAGCAATTTGAGTACAGACATTTTAGAAACCCGTGACATAAATTGTGCAATTGTTGAGGAAAAAAAGTAAACCCAATTACTTAACAGGGAGAAGTCAAGGGGGAAAGAGAATACAATCTGCATGTAGAGGGCTCAGTTCATCAATGTCGATTAACAACTATTTTGCATCGATCATGTGTCACCAAGTACTGGCTAGAACCCTAACCAATCACTCTCCGACTCCTGTTTAATAGCCTGATTATCAGTTTCTATTATTTACCCTGTATTGACTGCACAGGAATCTTATGAATAATTTCATCGTAAAAAGGGTTGTTTTCAGGTTTACATCCACTCAGTTTCTATCTTCAGTTTGGAAAAATAGACTCTGAGCAACTTTATCCACCAATCTTTCAACTACATATATTTTTTGCTCATCTAACTGGTCGACATAGTGGTGCAGCGGTAGAGTTGCTGCCTAACAGCGCCAGGGATCCGGGTTCGATCCCAACTGCGGGTGCTGTCTGTACGGAGTTTGTATACTCTCCCTGTGACCGTGTAGGTTTTCACCGAGATCTTCGGTTTCCTCCCACACTCCAAAGATGTACAGGTATGTAGGTTAATTGGCTTGGTGTGTGCGTAAAATTGTCCCAGGTGTGTGTAGGATAGTGTTAATGTGCGGGGATCGCTGATCAATGCTGACTCGGTGGGCCCAAGGGCCTGTTTCCGCACTGTGTCTCCAAAACTAATAAAAAACTATCTAGTTAAACCGCGAGTGATGATGCACTTTCTTGATGCTAACCCCAAAACTGATGAAATGTTTGTTCCATACGCAATGTATGTTCAAGTCCTGAATATCATAAGTAAATTACGGATTATTACAGCACTCAAAGATCACAAACTTTACATTAACTACAATGATCAGCGCCAGCCTTTCATCCATCCAGCCATCATACTTACTTTTGCCATGTACTCTGTTACAATATACAGTGCTCCACTTTCTTCCACAATGACACCCAGCAATTGAACTAAGTTTTTGTGGCGGAGTTGTCTGTGTTAACAAAATAAAATTAGTTAGGTGTTAGTCTTCACAAAAACTAAATCTGGGTTTAGAATTGAAGAATTGAAGAATTGCAGTGAAGAATTCTTAAAAATCCAGCACTACATTGCCTAAAAACTTCAGCTGGTTTTTAAAAAATTGTTTTTACTCAAAATGCTGCAGTTACTGGAATACATGAAATACAAGCTCTAACCACAAACTCAGTTCCTGACCCTCAGAATCTTGCTCAATTCCTACCACAAGCTAGTCATTCTGCTTTTCAATACTTAGCCATTTGTTCTGAATAGTGTACAAGACAAAATATCAGATCGCCTTGGAAATGTTCACAACAGTAACTTAATACTGGACCAAACGAGCAGAATGAACCAGAGGCTGGCACATCAGATGAGTGAAAATGAGTTTGCAATAAGATAGTTAACCATTAGGTTGTGAATTTAACCCCTTCCACTTCCACTGTCACATATCAATGCAGAATTATCTCCACAAATTGATTCTTTGCTGTGGCAGATCATGTCTCACAAACCCCATTCAGTTTTTTGAAGTAGTAACTAAAAAGGTTGTCACGGGTAAAGCTGCAGGCATTGTCTATATGAGCCTCAGCAAGGCAATTGATGGTAGGCTGTTAGTAGTTTGGTGAATACAGAGAGGACAAAACTAAAGCCAAAATCTACTTCTATTCAGACAGCAAGACGTTAATTTATCAAGGTTAAAAATAGAAGCAACTTGAACACAACTAGATTGCACAGGATCGATGATAAAACTTACGTCATTACAGATGCTTCAGCAACAAAGGCTTGCGCGGTTGCATCATGTTTAATGCATTTGACGGCAACTTTGTTTCCTCTATATTCACCCAACATCACATCTAGAGATAAACAAAAGATTAGTTAAGCCGCGTGTTAAAAGATCACATTTAACACGTGACAATAACACACATTTGACTCTTGGACTTGTGAGCATGTAAAATTGACCATTTTCAACAATCAACTTGATAGGTGGTGGGGTCTAAACAGAAAAGAGCGGCATTAAAGTATGGGTTTAATAAAAGCAGCACAGACAGCAATGTCTGTCAAGAGGATGCGGGGCTTGGGACTTTTAAGTGGCAATTATCAGATTCAGGTTCAATTTTAATTGTCATTGTCAGTGTACAGTACAGAGACAACAAAATGCAATTAGCATCTCCCTGGAACAGCGACATAGCAAATGATTTGAATGAATAATAATAAGTGTCCGGGGGGGGGGGGGGGGGGGGGGGGGGGGGGTGGTGATTGGCAGTCACCGAGGTACGTTGTTGAGCAGCTATGGACACGAGCCATACCTGTATCAAGAGGGGGAAGGTGGCAAGATATACATAGATGCTCTGGTAGTAGAGCACGTGTGAGACGGGGTTTTTAGTGTGATCTTTTAAGCCTGTCTCAGCCTGTGGTCAAAAGACCTCAAGATAACATTTGAAGAGCAGGAGGGAGAAGTACATCTGATGGTCAGACCGATAACAATCGCCCCGCAACCAAACAGCACACATTGATGCTTGAGAAACATACAAAATGGAAACCCCGTCATTCTCTCAAGATAATTAAATCTCCCATCTTGATAGTGGTCAGCGATATACATATGCACTATGTTTATATGTTCATTGAGCAAGCAATATCTAATTCATTTATTGTCGATAAATAACAGCAAAAAAACTAATTAGCAAGCCTCGTGCACAAACACCAACGGAATAACCGATGGTGATTAAAATAAGTTACCAATACAATGCAAATTTTCAAAGTAGAGTAGTATCAAGTGAAATATATAACAGGATAGTGTTGTACCACATGATCAATTATTAAAGGTTGGTACTTGCCTCCAAATTCTCCTTTTCCTATAGTCTGTAATAATTTCAGCTCTTTCATATTTAGTGCCCACCCACCTGTAAAACAAAAGTTAAAAGATGAAATGGAAACTCAAGAGACTGCAGAGTAAAAAAAAAAACAAGCACTGGATGAACACACAGCAGGTGAGGCAGCATCTGGGGGATCGAAATGGACAATATGAAACCCAACCCAAAAAAAGTCGCCTTTCCATATCCCTCCGCAGATGCTACTTGGGCTGCAGAGTTCCTCCAGGACCTAGTTTTCCCCTTTAAAATTAAAATAAATAGTGTCCTGAAGCAAGGGGAGAACCGGAAGTAGGAAGCCATTTATGGAAATAAATTTTGTGCAGACCTGCAATGTAACCACATAGTTAAAGCAAGTTGATTGCGTTAAAGTCCAAATCAGAAGGACCATGTCTTTGAATGTGTAGGAAGGAACTGCAGATGCTGGTTTAAATGGAAGATATACACAAAAAGCTGGAGTAACTGAATATCATCGTTACAGAGGTTGGGAAGAAACATGGAAAAGGAGGCAAAAACATTACCACTCATTTTTCCACTCACTTCGAGAGAATTCATCCTGTGCAGCCACTGTCCCTTCCATAAGCTTGGGAGTGATGAGATGTGTACACAACCCGTCAGCATCCACGGTGTAATGCTACAAACAGAAGGAAACAAATGATGTGCAGTTAACAAATGGCGTGTTGGCAATGCTTGGGGACTGAGATTCGCTGCACCCCAACGGCTGCCGAGGCTCCAGCTTCCCTCACCTGGTAATGTGTACTAAATGCATGCTTCCCTCTCTCTCTCTCTCTCTTTCAAGGCAACAACTACTGTTTCCCTCAGCATTTTGATTAAATGCGGAGATAGTCCAAATCTGAAGACCTTAATTCAGAAGTCAAGGTCGTATCACAAACTAAAGATCAGGCATTCAGTTGGATTCACCCACAATACCACCTCCTCTAATTTGATAAACACCCTGATTCCACTGAACGCTTCATACCAGCTATTCTGAACTAAGAGAACAGTACCTTTCTTAAAGTCCCTTATTTTATTGCAGAATAGGAATCATTTGACTTCACAAGGACAGAAATCCTGTCATTCTGCAAGTGTAATCTTACTGCGGAGATTTAGTTTCACTACAACCAGTGTACCGTTGATTGCATTACTTTTAGCGTGAAGAACAAATGCCCATTTGGGGGAAAACTGAGTGTAGGGAAAGATGAGGGAGAGGGAATGCAAGCGCGACAATAGACAATAGGTGCAGGAGTAGGCCATTCGGCCCTTCGAGCCAGCACCACCATTCAATATGATCATGGCTGATCATCCCCAATCAGTACCCCGTTCCTGCCTTCTCCCCATATCCCATGACTCCGCGATATTCTTTAAACACATGTAATTTGTAAAAGTGCCAAGACTGCTTCTGCCTTCACATACTTTTGCAAATATTAGCGATAAAATTAAAAGAGTAATGGTGTAAAAGCTGTGAAATGACTGCAGTGCTGTTAAGAAAACAAAGTTATCTGCCAGCACAATTGTCAATAATGCCTCAGCCTTTTCTTGATACAGAAAGACATAACATTTAGATAACCCCAAGATGTTGGTAGTGCTAGGCTCATTGTCATAGACAATTGGATTCTCTCATGTGGCACAAATGTTACTTGCCATTCATCAGCCTCTATCTGAATGGCACCAAGATCTTGCAAGATGCAAGTATGGATTGCGTTGTTGCGATTACAATTGAATACTGTAGTGACCAAAACACTAACCTTACAGCTGATGTGCGTCGGGGATGAATGAATACCCCACCTCCAAACACAGGCTGTGTTTGAATGATTCATCTCATGTCATTGAATCTACAGCCAGTGGAGACTTTTACTAAAGCTTCTCATCTCTGCATTCAGTCAAACATTGCCTTGATACTTTGGTTTTGGACTATCATAGTCTGGTTACCTAGTATTATACATTTATTTATTGTATGGTTGAGTACTGTATGTTTATTTGTATATTTTTGGGTTAATCAGCTCGGAAGCTGTCAGGATACAACAACAGACAGCTTAGCTTGAGAAGCCTTCAGTTGGATTCAGGCTTCAAACTCCATACAGTTTCTCTTGGAACAAATGTCTTATCAAAACTAATTCAGACTACGTGACCAATGTCAAGTTTCTATCAATTTTTATGTGCTAGAGGAAGATAACTTTGTGGGTTACTCCACTGACCTTGACAATGATTCTATGTATGAGAAAGCATACACCCACAAGAGGTGAAGCTCAGGTAAATGTGTCTCCTGTGGCAAACAAAATCTTAAGAGCCTTTCAATCAGCATATAATTGAGCATTCGGCCCACTCGTTTAATTCGAAGACTCAGAACAAGATTTTATACACAGGGTTCGTATCCAAGCATTTTGGCTGAAGCCTCAGAGGAACTATTACAGTTTCAGATGAACGGCAATCCGTTTCTAGTTGAAAGCTGAATACAGGAAAGGGACTTGGCATCAAATTTGAGATTCAAATCAGCTGTTGTGGAACAAATCCAGAAATGGCCCACAGATGCCAACCACAAAACCCCATTTGGGAAATTATGATTAGCTCCTTTTCATTCATTAATAATCATACAGCATTGGAGCTCATTAATAGAGTAGGCAGTTGTAGACTTAAGTACCAAACTTATTCGATGCCAACTTTAAAGATATGTTTGCTAATTATTTCTGAACCTTATATCTGACCATAATAAGGTGGTAAGTGATAGGAGCCGAATTAGGCCATTCGGTCCATTAAGTCTATTCTGCCATTCAATCATTGCTGATCTATCTCTCCCTCCTAACCCCAATGGGAACATTACAAAATAAACTGGTTTTAGCTGCATATGAAAATCTGCACAGTTCCCATGATCAATGCCAGACAATTTGGTAAAGAATTGGTTTTGCGAAAATAGTTTGAAAACAAAAGTTGATCACTGAATCAGAAATTTACAAATACGATTGTAGTACAAACTAGTTGGGAAACCACTAATAGCAAACCAGGAAATGTCTTTGCAATTCTGTTAATATAAGCTCATAAGTGACAGGGGCAGAATTAGGCCATTCAGCCCATCAGGTCTACTCTGCCATTTAATCATGGCTGATCTATCTCTCCCGCTTAGCCCCATTATAGTTCAACTCATCCTTACATTTGATTAGCAAATTCTGAAAAATTACATAATTAGCGGCCACACAGGAAAATCAGAGGTTTAAAACATTTCGTCATTTGAAATAGCATATTAGGCTCTCAAATTGTCTTACAATAATTCAACGATTAAAAAGTTATTAAAATCTTGCTAACCTCTACCAACTGCATCAAGTTATCAAAGAAGGCTTCTTCGTCGATGCTGAGTTTGCTGGAGGAGTAAATTATTCGGTAATGTTCCACCTTCCCGCTACAGCTCACACACAGTGTGTAGTCTCCAGGATAGTTGGTACTTTCCCGTACTAAATATAACCCGTCTACAGGAGGACAGAGTAGCCGCTCAGCTTGCTCACGCGTAATTTTTCCATGAAACCAACTGCAATGTACAGAAAGGCAATGTTACGATGGATGAAGCAGGCCAACAAAAAAACACGACCATCAAAATTGGCCACGGTCTTGGAGGGAACACTGTGTAGATTTAGCAACGTTATTCTAGGAGGAACTTCCATTTATGAGGACAGACTAGATCTTGCCTCATCACCATCTATTCAGATTCTTCTACTGTTTTTTTGTCAGACTTTTTCCCGAACATAACCTAATTCTTAGACACAGACCCATCTGAGACACATCCACCGTTAAATCCCTCCTTTCTTCTTCCCGCCCACCCCCACCCTGAAGAAGGATCTTGACCCGAAACTTTGCCCATTTCATTGGCTCCATAGATGCTGCCTCATCCGCTGAGTTTCTCCAGCATTTTTTGTCTATCTTCGGATCAAACCAGCATCTGCAGTCCCTTCCTATATAACGTCAATCTCCCCGGGTCATCTATTCCCACTCCTAATTATCAGGTACTTCCACCCAAGACCAAATATAGCAGAAATCTTCGCCTGCAAGTTTCAACAACTGCTGTAATGTTTTCCTGACATGTGCAGACACACAAATTAAACACCTACAGCATCTATTAACACCAACATTAGTAGATCAGCACACACATTGCAATCTAGAACAAATGAATATCTAAAAAAAAAAGGGTTATTTGGCCACTGTTCCTGGGACCATAAAAGTAATGATATGATGTATAACAATGGCATCACATAATATAATAAATAGTTGTCAGATAAGAGTTGCACTATGATACCATATTTCTCATCTATTTGATGAATTCATTATTTTAGTACCCTGTCAAATGGGAGGGGGAAATAACTTGTATGCAATGATAGTATCAATTACTGTTCGCTGCAGAAGATTCCAAACTGTAGGAGAATCAATTACTTAGTTCAGCAAACGGCACACATCAAATACAAATCTTTAGTCTGTTCTCAGTGTCAGAGGGAAATTTACATTAAGCCCAATTTTTCTTCACTGAGACATCCATTAAGGTGTTCCTTTGAATGAAGCTCACCGCACCTTACACAATGTATCTCAAATTGTAACCAACTTGCTTGTGCATATTTGAATCTGATTGACAATTCAGAATTTAGCCAACCGACTACACCTCTCCCAAATGACTATCCTTGATCAAAAATCGCTGATGGGTCTTTTGGAGCCAGTATCAATTTTGAATTAAAGCACAGTAGCGCAGTGGTAGAGTTGCTGCCTTGCAGTGCCAGGTTCAATCCCGATTATGAGTGCTGTCTGTACGGAGTTTGGACGTTCTCTGGGTGTGACAACATGGGTTTTGTCTGGGTGCTCCGGTGTGCTCCTACACTCCAAAGGCCTACAGGTTACTTGGCTTCTGTAAATTGTCCCTAGTGTGTAAGATAGAACTAAGCATGGTCAACATGGACTTGTTAGCAGAAGGGCCTGTTTCCATCCTGTATCTCCAAACTAACTTAGATAAATTAAATACATTAATGTTGGATAAACACAAAATGCTGGAGTAACTCAATGGGACAGGCTCTGGATGGAAGGAATGGGTGACTTTTCGGGTCGAGACCCTTCTGCAGACTGAGAATCTTGGATTTGATCCATTAAATCTTGCAAACAAGGCTGGAAAACATTTTCTTTCCCCTCCCAAGGTCTATATTGTCAAATTCCAGGATAAAATAATCAATTGAAACATCTCAAGAGCAGCCATTACGACATTTATCTGGCCCTGCAGCCTAGTAATTAACTTTTACGGTTTATTTTTCAGCTGAATGGTAAAATTGTGTTACTTAAAAGCCGGCTGACTGAAAATGATAGCAACCCATTCCCCAGAAATCAATTCCAGCTGCCCTTTTGACAAGGATGGATCATATAATGTCTGAAAAACAGTATCAGTACATGTCAGAACTAGTCATTTTGAACATTTTCTGTGATGGGTCTCAATTTACCTTTCCTTCTCAAGATTTCCTTTCCTGGTTTGGATACGAGAAGCCCATATCACTAAAGCTCTTGCGTTCCCAAGGGTTTACGGATAGTGTACAGCCTGTGGATTCTAAACCTTTGTCCATTATCTAGACTCAACTGGGAATCCATTTAGATGAGTTATTGCTTAATCATGAAGGAAGTTAGTATTGTATTCAAAGCAACAAGCATTGCTCATTCGTGCAACATAGAAATTGAACATAGAACACAGAACAGTCCATCACATTAACAGGCCCTTCAGCCCACATTGTCAGCACCAACATGATGCCAAGTTAAACCTATCTCCTTTGCTTGTAACTGATCCTTTCCCCCCCCCCCCCCAATTCATTCATTCAATGTTTATCTAAAAGCTTTTTTAATGCTACTATATTATCTGCCTCCATTACTACCCCTGGCACCACCAGACACCCACTGTAAGAAAATATGCCCCACTCATCTCCTCTAAACTTTGCCCCTCTCACCTTAAAGCTATGCCGTCATCTTTGAAATATGAGGAATAGGTTCTGTCTGTCATAAAGTCATGTGACAGGAGCAGAATTAGGACATTCGGCCCATTAAGTCAACTCCGCCATTCAATCATGGCTGATCTATCTCTCCCTCCTACCCCCCATTCTCCTGCATTCTCCCCATAACCCCTGACACCCGTACTAATCAAGAATCTGTCTATCTCTGCTTCAAAAATATCCATTGACTTGGCCTCTACAGCCTTCTGTGGCAAAGAATTCCACAGATTCACCACCCCTCTGACTAAAGAAATTCCTCCTCATCTCCTTCCTAAAGGACGTCTTGTCAATGGTTACCCTACTTCTATACACTTCTATCAGTTCCCCTGTCAATCTCTGCCATTCCAGAGAAAACAATCCAGCCTCTCCTTGTAGCTAATTCTCTTGAATCGAGGCAGCATTCTAGTAAACCACAGTGGTAATACAACCATAATTATTGTGGCCTTATCAAACATAAGGGTTAGCACTACACGCTACGAATCCCAGTTGTGGAGACACTGGTATCGTTGTCTCGTTGTAGGACATTGATCATTCTTTTAATCTGGATTTTTAACTTATGTATTGTGTTTTTATTTATATATATATTTTTTTTTTTAAAGATATAATTTATGATGCTTTTATGTGATATACTAAGATTTTATATGTACTTTATAATATTTTTTTAATATGCAATGCATTTTTTTATGTAATGTTGCCCCTTGTCTGGACCTCGAGTCCGTAATAAAGTTTAATATTATTATTATTATTATTATTATTATTATTATTATTATTCATGACAATGTAACTTAAGAATTATGGCAGCAGTAGTTGGTTAAATATTGATGAAAAATGTAAAGGTCTCTCAGCAAACAAATCTGAAGGCAGATGAGATCAGCCTAGGAGAAATTGTTTCCTCCCCAAAAATGTTTACCTCACCTCTGGCAAAATTAAACAATGCCTTTGGCACTTAAGCCACTCAAAGCACTGGCAACACCAAGTGGAAGGCACTGTAGCAAACAAATCTAACCTAACCTCCTCTGATGTACAACAGCTAGCTTCAGGAGATTCAATCGAAGAGCAGAGTGTAGATTAAGTTATTCCAACAGCAGAAGCTCACCAAAGAGCAACTTGTAGCCATAAAAACAATTTTGGAAAAAATATTTCCTTCCAGTGCATTTATTACGCCCCATGTCAGTATGTAATGGGACTTTTATTTTGCTTACATCAATTGACTGAACAGCGATTCCAGCCAGTAAGCATGCCAGAAAGCAAAGGCAGCCAAGATTAGATAATAGTCTTTAAGAAGGAACTGCAGATGCTGGAAAATCGAAAGTAAAGAAAAATGTTGGAGAAACTCAGAGGGTGCAGCAGCATCTATGGAGTGAAGGAAATAGGCAAAGTTTCGGGACGAAACGTTGCCTATTTCCTTCGCTCCATAGATGCTGCTGCACCCGCTGAGTTTCTCCAGCATTTTTGTGTTCCTTAGATAATAGTCACTGCATTAAATCAAAAAGGGCAAAGTCCAAACAAAGAGATAGACACAAAATGCTGGAATAACTCAGCAGCATCTCTGGATAGAAGGAACGGGTGACGTTTCGGGTCAAAACCCTTCTTCAGACTTCAGTCAAGGGAGAGAGGGAGACACAGAGATAAGGAAGGGGAAGGTGTGAAAACGAGACATCAAAGGAAATGTAGAATACATCATTGTTACCTAGGAGAAGGTGACAACAAATGTGGAGTATCAACGTTCACCTTGTTGAACGTGAACATTCTAGGGATGATGCCGCTGGCTTTCCACATAAGAGCACCATCCATCGAAATTAACACCATCGGTTTAAATCCTTAGAACAGTGACAATTCCCCATTTGCATCTTTTCAATTTTGAAGCAATAAAACATTATATTGCTATTACAAGTGTCCATTTCATTAATCTCTGTATTCTATAGTCTATGGTTACAATGCTACACCAAATCATCTACTTACGGCATAAGGCTAAGCTTGGCACCAGACTTGACTCCCTCTCTCTTCTGGACATAGTTTGCAGGGATAATTCCTTCTTTACCAATTTTGCTTTTTGCTTTGTACCAGTTTGGATCCTAGAAAAATTAAGAAAGATTTTGGAGCCTTGGTCGCTATAGCGTGGATAGACAAGTTATTCAGAATGCTGGGATGAAGGAATGAATTCAGCTCTTCACATATGCAGAATACACAAATAACTGGTAATACAACCACACGGATATTAGCGATACAAATATTTGATCTTGATCAATTCTTTGTACTTTGGAATATACAATTGGAATAAACCAATTACATATCAGAAATCAGAAATGGTTGTAGAGATATCAATTCTTTTTTCAATTTGGACCTTTTTGCATCAAGATTTTCATTTCTATTTCCTCCAATAGAGTTATTCAGGCAGTGAAGAAAGCAAATGGCATGTTGGCCTTTATAACAGGAGTCGTCGAGTATAGGAGCAAAGAGATCCTTCTATAGTTGTACAGAACCCTAGTGAGACCACACCTGTAGTATTGTGTGCAGTTTTGGTCCCCTAATTTGAGGAAGGACATTCTTGCTACTGAAGGAGTGCAGCGTTCTCCCGGTCCGACGTCGGAGTTCCATCGACCCGGCGAGCTGGCCTGAACATCGGGCCCCCTGTAGCGGCGACTGCGGAGGGCTTGGGAAGCCCCGACCACGGGTGAACATCAAAGATCATCAGAGGAAGATGACTGAACTTTTTGTGCCTTCGCTCACAGTGGGAAACTTTGATTCTGCTGTGTGGGGATGTTTTGTTGGAGTCTATCCTGTGTTGTGTTCTTTTTTTTAAAATTCCAATGGCTACATTGTGACCACACATTTCACTATACCAATTGGTACACGTGACAAATAAATGTATCTTGTATCTTGAAATAGCCTAATTAACAAATATCAGATTTGGACAATTAAATTGTAATATACTGACATCATTCTACTCATTGTGAATTTTCAATTTCATCCACATTACAGTCGGTTGAAGAGGTAATAATCTATTTGTTATTACAGTGGGTATAGAAGTTGGGGAGCAATCACAAAGCTGACCGTGAAATGGTATTTGTTTTAAAAGTACACCATTTGAATTAATACACAAAGTCAACCATGAGCACAATTTGGAATAATAAATCCTGCTAACAACTAATCTGTTTTCTTTACAGCTCATCTCTTCAAGGAGATGGCCTGAAAGACAACACTGGTACAACAATGGCAAATAGCACGTTTCACAATATCAATCATACATTAAAAAAATTGCATAAACTTTGCAGGTACGCATTTCAGGATAATCACTCAAGATTACTACTATAATGAGATGTTATATTTCCATGGAAACAATAATGAATCCTATTACCTTGGTAACTGATACAATGGTGAGAACATCACCCTTGTTAAAAGGAAGATCTTGTTCTGCACTGCCACTGAAATTGTACTTGGCTATACACTCTGTGCCTGATGCCCATATTGTCTGCAAGAGAAAAAGGACACCAGTTAACATGAAGATTAGATTTTAGCACCTTAAATTTTTCTTTGCCAGTTGCTTTTAGATCTACTCCAGCAGCAGCATTTTAAGAAGGTCATATGGATTATCAATTAACAAGTAAACTTTACCAAGTGTAGCATGTCCATAATAACACAATGGCCACTGTGACCATACCATGGCTATTTTACTTCTCCGTGGATTGGCACATTGTCGTGGTGGAGAAGCTTGTGTGGACCTGAGATCCTGAGAGCCATGCCGTCTGGAGCTATGCTCCTGGTAGGGCTACCCATGGCGGTACGGTCGATGGGGAGGTCCATGGCAAAAAGAAATCCAACCAAGAACTCAACGGTGGAACAGGCAGAGGATGATGGCTGACTTTAGTAGAGCGTCACAACGACTGTGAAGGCATCTTCAGTTCCTCGAATCCACATTCCATTTGAAGTTTCTTGATATATGGACCAGTGCGGAGAGGTACAAATGCAAAAAATGAAAAAAATCTTGCTTGCAGCCGCACTCGGGTACAGAATAAAACACACAAAAACAAAGGGTGTACCTATTATCAGTTTATTATTGTCACGTGTACTAAGGTACAGTGAAAAGTTTTTGTCGCCTGCTCTCCAGTCAAAGAAAAGTCTATACATAATCTAGTCCACAGTATACAGATAAAGGGTACAATATTTAGTTCAAGATAAAGAAAGCCTGTGCAATAAACAAGACATTAGTTCAAAAACCTATGAAAAAGAGTCCACAGTCATGTAAGGGGCGAGCCATGTAGTTTAGTTGTCGAGGTAGCATCAGGGTTGTGCAGGTTGGGTGAAGAAACTGGAGGTTGTAGGAAAGTAGCTATTCCTGAACCTGGTGGTGTGGGGCTATAGGCTTTGAACCACTAGTAGCAGAGAGACGAGGGCAAGGGCCAGATGGTGGAAGCTATGGTAAGCTGCAAGCTGGCCCGACCCCTGGCCATGTTTTGGGCCTGGGCTCTTTCCACTGTCTGCACAGTTAAAAACTCCATCATGCTCCTCTGCACACCTGGCCTTCATCCCAGTTAGAGTATCTGTGCACATGCCCAACTACTAGTTCCTGCTGCAGGCACACCCAGAGTCCAACAGCCTTCAGGCTTTGCAACAAATACATCCCCCCTGGCCATTATCTCAACAATTCACTAAAAGTACATGAGAATCACATCCACTTTAATTTAACCGACCATACGCAAAACAACTGAATATTGCTTTAGAAAAAAAAAACGCAAGCAGGCTACACATTTACACTTCCTGAACAATCTCATTTGAAATGGTAATGGTATATCTTTCTGATCATGTTGTGTAGCCAGAATAGTTAATAAATGTGAAAGGTAAAACTAGGACAAGACAGCTAATGTAATCTTTCGTAGTCATAAATCAGAATATTTAAGATGCAAAAACATTTCATAGGCTTTATGCTTTTAGTAGTACTGAATTATGCATACTTCAAAATTCTCATGCTCACATGGCTTTGTAAGAGGGAGGTGTAGCCCCACAGCAAATTGCTAATTAAGCCTTCTTAGTATTGATATGTACACTTCAAACAATTTTTCCCATCAGCATTTAAAAGCGATTTAAGGCGGTGCACCAGCCTATTATCGTAGGTTATATGCAACACATTCTTCTACCAGTTTAATTTTCATTTCACAATTTGTTCAAAGCAAATTTCCAGTGTTTCTCCCAAACATTTGCCCTATAGAGCCTTATGTTTGGTTAAGATAGGAGATAAACAGGACACAAACAGCTGAAATGTATGAAGTGAGAGGCTCTTGATAGTTTATCATTGTATGAGCAATTACACAAATTAACTTAATTCTTAGGATTAATAAATCTAAAAGTGAAGAGCTTCGCATGTTAGTTGGCTCTGTAAACGTTCAGTACCTTTGAGAGCTTGTAACTCAGACGTTGAGATAGCATGGACTGGTACAGAAAATACAGGACCATTAACGTTGGACTTCTAAATATAAAATTATGGCCAGAATTAAGTTCAGTCCAGATTGATCAAACTAAACATGGCCAAGGTATAAACGGCGGGAAATTATATAAATTAGGATTTTACTGTTAATGGGTCAATTTTGAGTTTTCAATATCAAAAGGTAAACAATCAGATAGACAATGAACTGTCTACTAATTGTTGGTTAGGGTGGAGTGGGGGACATTTAAAAAAAAGATTTGCATTAAAAGAAAAAGCTTGTACGAAGGTGAAAGTTTAAAGTCTTCCACAGATGGTCATTCCTGCCAGATGAGTTGATCAATTTACATCCAATATTAATGGATTTCTTAAAAGATATATGATGCTTTCTGATATTAAGAGTGATATGTATCAAAAGGAAGATTGATGGCCTCAAGTCATGCGATGTCAATTAGCTAAATATCCTTCACCTGTTCCAGTGCTGAACCAATGACTCGACTTTTAACAAGTTTACTTTTTGCCCTATATTTAATGTACCCTTCCCCTAAAATATTTTCCAAAACTTCTCAGCTTCCATTGTACAACAGAAAGGGCAGCATTCAATAGGCAAGAGAAATGAAGATGTAACCGTTTCCAAATCACACCAGTGACTAATCATTGGAAATTAACTAATGTCAAACATACGGACATGGGCACAATATTAGAAGATACTACTGGCTATTGTACCCAAATGTATATACCTGTTTCTAA
Organism: Leucoraja erinaceus; assembly: GCF_028641065.1. Lineage (NCBI taxonomy): Eukaryota > Metazoa > Chordata > Chondrichthyes > Rajiformes > Rajidae > Leucoraja > Leucoraja erinaceus. The sequence continues at coordinate 4,208,884 of NC_073412.1, read as the reverse complement.
AAGCCCTGTCCCACTGTACGAGTTCATTCAAGAGTTCTCCCCGAGTTTGCCCTGATTTGAACTCGGAGATTTACGGTAATGGCCACTCATCGGTACTCGGGGCTCTCGTGGACATTTTACAACATGTTGAAAAATCTTCACAAGTCTTCCCGTGCTTACCTGCCATTAGTGAGTCTTCCCGAGTACCTGCTGTTAGCGTTATGAGCCTCTAAGAGACGTCCCCGAGCTCTGACGTACCCGATACGTTCATTCTAGGTGCTTACCACGAGTTTGATTATTTTTTAAACTCGGGAGAGCACTTGAATGAACTCGTACAGTGGGACAGGGCCATAAGAGTGTAGGGAGTGCAGGTGCTGGTTTAAATCAAAGATAGACACAAAATGCTGGAGTAACTCAGCGGGACTGGCAGCATCTCTGGAGGGAAGGAATTGGTGACGTTTCGGGTCGAAACCTTTCTTCAGACTGAAATGTCACCCATTCCTTCTCTCCATAGATGCTGCCTGTCCCGCTGAGTTACTCCAGTTTCTTTTTTTGCGTCTACCTGTTGCTAAGAGTGCACTGCAGGGGTCCCAACAACAGTTGAGCTATTAGAAAGCAATTGGCTGTAGCTTTATACAAAATGGTCCACTTTAATTATTATTTGACAGGAGGGGTTTGGAGGGACACGGGATGATTTGGACTGGCTCAGCTGGACAGCTTGGTCAAGGTGCCTGTTCCCGTGCTGTATAACTCCATGCCTCCTATTTTATTTTTAGAGATATAGCATGGAAACAGGCCCTTCATCTCACCAACTGCGCCGACCACCATTCACGCCTACATTAGTTCTATCCTACACGCGAGGGTAAATTTACAGAAGCCAATTAACCTGCAATGCAGCACGTCTGGAATTGGAGCTCCTTTCTCCTCCAACATTATGAACACCAGGGTTTATAGATGTTAGTACTGAGCATGTCAGTACCTGGAACAGTGAGCAGCAAAGTACAAATAGATCAAACAAAAATGTACAAGTTGTAACCAGCGTCAAACAAAACAATCAGTTAGCAAGTGTCACAGGAAAATGCTAATTTTCTCATGCTAATTTTCCCAGATTAAAAGACATTGGTGAACGAGTATGATGATTATATAGGGAACTAGAAAACATTATGTATCACTATAGTTTCCCATAAGATTGAACAACTGCATCCCTTGCATCAATTAATGCAGATGAAAGCTTTCAGTGGTAATTAACATACTGCCTGTGCTTCACACGGCCTTTTACCTTAATGCACGGTTGTACTTGGGAAAAAAAAAGTCACAAGGCAGTTCATACCTCATTAACCAAAGACCAGACTTGTATCCTTGTCCTATCTTACATTTGCACCCACAAACATCCTTCTATGCCAATTTTTAACTGCAGAATAAAACTAGAAGAGCACTGGACCAGGAGAAATCATTTTACCTGTGGTTGTGACATGTTGCAGTTCGACAACGGTTGCTGTGGGTGGAAAGTCTCACAACGGTTCAACGCTTGCCAGGTACCATCAGACCTGCATCACAGAAACAAAATAAGACGGTGGTTATGAGCGATTATATTTAAAGTTTCATGTACATTTTTCAACAATCTGTAGAAATTGTGCAAACCAAAGTTCAAGTGCAGGGGAAGGAAATATTTTTTCCAAAGTTGTTTTATGGTTACAAGTTGTTCTTCTCTTCAATTGTATCACCTGAAGCTAGCGTTTGTGCATCAGGGGAGTTTGGGTTAGATTTGTTAGCTATACCTGTTTGGAAAATGGAACCAGTATAGCTCAGCGATAAGCAACACCGTCCTTGCATCGGCTCCAGATGCCTACACCATTCAGAGAAATCACCAGGGGAACAATTTCCAAACTTTTAGACCATATGGAGAAAATCTCACCACTAACTGTAATCAGCAAATAGCTTCAGGAAATGGTAAAATCGCAGTTGAATGAAATGAAACGGATTTAATGATTTTATTCGGAAAAGCCAAATGGCCATATATTGAGAAAAATATCCATACATCAGTGCCAAGCTTTTCCGATAGTTTATGATGTCTTAAAATTCTACAGAACATTTTAATTTGAAAGATTCAAAAATTCAGTTATATCAAGTACAACTTCCATCAACATATCAAGTACATCACAGTTTAAGGATAAGGGGGAAATCTTTTAGGACCGAGATGATAAAAACATTTTTCACACAGAGAGTGGTGAATCTCTGGAATTCTCTGCCACAGAAGGCAGTTGAGGCCAGTTCATTGGCTATATTTAAGAGGGAGTTAGATGTGGCCCTTGTGGCTAAAGGGATCAGGGGGTATGGAGAAAAGGCAGGTACAGGATACTGAGTTCGATGATCAGCCATGATCATATTGGATGGCGGTGCAGGCTCGAAGGGCCGAATGGCCTACTCCTGCACCTATTTTCTATGTTTCTATATTTCTACGTTAAACTTGCAGTTTCATACTTGGAATTATGTGCACAGTTTGGACTCTTTCCAAGTTATTTGCTGCACAGAAATACAGCAAAGGTGCAGACTGATCCTGAGATAGTCATTTGAGAAGAGATTAGGACAATTAGGTTTGTAGCCACTGGAATTTCGTAGCTTGTATCAATCTCATTAAATCTGGTAGAGCTAGATAGACTGGATGAAGAGAGGATCATGTTTACCCTGGCAGGTTTTGTCCAGAACATGGCTAGTCTCAAATTACACAGCGAGTTGCTGAGATGCAGAAATTTACTCATGCATAGTGTGGTGACGCTGTGGAATTTGTTACCACAAAGTGTGCAGAGGCCATGTTTGGTTTAGTTTATTTGGAAGCAGGTCCTTCGGCCCGCTGAAATAACGCCAACCAGTGATCTGTGAACATTAACACTATCCTACACAGTAAGGATAATTTATAATTATAACAAGCCAATTGCTGTACGTTTTGGGAGTGTGGGAGGACATCGGGGATCCTGGAGAAAACCCACGCAGGTCACGGGGAGAACGCACAAACTCTGTACTGACAGCACCCGTAGTCAGGGTCGAACCCGGTTCTCTGGCACTGTAAGGCAGCAACTTTACCACTGCACCGACATAATACATTAGAGATCAAAGGTAGACAAAAATTCTAGGGGAACTTAGTGGGTGAGACAGCATCTATCGAGAGAAGAAATAGGCAATGTTTTCGGGTCGAGAAATTGTTGGTACAGATCAAGTATTTAAAGCTCATTAATCTGAGCTTGTTAAAACACTGAGGTGGTACCATCTGGTATATTTATTAATACTGTTTGTTTAACCCCAAGCCTAGAATACTCAAGCCTCAGAAACAAGATTGTGATGAAAAACAGCGAAATATCGTTTTACTCAAGTGTACAAAAATAGTATATTTATCTCAAAACGTTGTGCAATAATCTATCCACCCCACCTATCCAGCATCAGTTCAAGAGAAAAAACCATCATGGCCTCTTTCATGCAATTTTAAACTTCCCATACAGATCTGCACAGTGACCAAACCAAACCAGGGACAGGCATAGCATAAAGGCACAAAGGCAGGTGAATATAAATGCATTCACTTTATTGTTCCCCATTTTACATTTTCCCCATGACAAACCCAGAGCATCGCAACAGCACACAGAAGAAAATTCTCACCTCGGGTCAAATCTCACAATCAGCAAATGCAATTTGAAATAATTTTGAGAACTCTTGAAGTACAGCATTTGAGAATGATGTGCATGCTGAGCAAAACATTATAACCGAAGATTTGATACCATTGTTTTAATGCAATTGAACACGATCAACTCCAAATAAACTCCAAACTGTCTTGATTGCATTAGGGACTTTGAGCTTTGTGTTTTTGTACTATATTGGGTTTCTTTTATTGAACCTTATTATGTTTGTTTATTATATTAGCTATTGAGTATTGTGTTTACAGTCCTGTTGTGCAGCGGCAAGAAAGAATTTCAATGTTACGTTTTGGCACATGACGATAAAACATTCTTGACTAATGCCCAGAAAGGGGTCGGTAAGGATTTAAAACGGCTGATTGCTGCAGTTTTGAGATTTTTATACGACTAGATTTTATCAAAATCAATTTTCACCAATTCCATTGAACATGAGACTGCAATGATTCAGCATGTGATACAACAATGCCGACCCATGTGTTGATGAGCAAATTAACCCTGATCAGTCATTATGTAAACATTTTAAGTTTAAACATTTTAATCGATGTTCATACTCTACCACTATGCCACCGTGCCGCCCAATATGTGCCTAGCAAATATTCTGAAATTCTGCCCTAAATGTTTCTTCCTCCTTAAAAGTAGTTTTGGGGCATGCTTCCATTCACCCTTAATCTTGATGACAAAGAAAGGTTTAGAGGAATGTGAGCGAGACAAGGGTAAATGGGATTGGCTTAGATGGAGCATCTTAGTCGGCATGGACAAGTTCCACTTCCATACTGTATGACGATGATAAATCTTGTGCTTTATATGTGCTGGTGAAGCCACATTAAAAACACTACTATTAATGGCCTTTCATTGCAAAATCTTCTCTAATATACAGCTATACCGCTGCTCGGGTTCTTGCTCACACAAAGAAAAGTGTTCAGAATGATGTTAAAAGCAACATTTGAGAAAAAACATTAAACTGAAATAAAAGATTTAAAAGCTGAGAATGTGTTCACATCTAGAAACGTCAGCGGTCAAACAAATGCAAATATCAAGATTATTACATGTAGCTCATATCTAGGCTGTGCACTACACTGCAGTAACCTATTGACCATTCGTTGGAATGCCATTCATTTCATTGAGTCTTGCTTTATTGTCCCACTTAACCAGGCTGCAAAACTTTAAATTCTTTATAAAGCGAACAAAGGAAATTCAAGATCACCAGAAGATTCACACCATTCATGGACTGCACTGCTTAACCATATCAGTTACAGAGCAATATTCTTTCATATACGCCAGCTCAGCACCAAGAGTTCATTTCACTAAAGTTTACTGGTACAAGTAGCTCACATCACTGAAATGGATTCTTTCATAATTAAGATCTCCAGCAGTTTTAAGTGGTCTGCATTGCACAGGAAATGAATCATGGTAATCAGGTCCTTAACATACATTATTAACAACAGCACCCAGGTTCTTTATACCTCATTAAATGTATATTCATAAAATTGTTTGGATGTGAATGTGCACACATAGAGCAAAACCAGCTGATAAAATTCTTCCATATTGTCTCCAAAACATTGAGGCTTCCTTACCCCCTCCTCACTCTCCAACACATCCAAAATATAGCAAACAAATTATTTCAACTACAGGGGGCCTATGGTTACAAATGCTCTGACTTATGGATGTCAGACTCCCATATATTTTGCAAATTCTTCCATACATTCTGAAAGCATTTGTCAAGCTAGTAATAATAATATTTCATGGTATTCATTCAGTGGATACAGTATATATTTCAGTAGTTTAATAGTGGATAGCTTTGGTAATTATGCAACAAAATGATATTTACAGCAAGTGCAGAGTGATGCAATATGGTAGCTATGGAAAACAGACGTTTTTGGCTGGGCTTCTGGGCAGTTCCCAGGATCGGGTCTCTCCCATAACCCAGGGACTGCCTGTACACAGTGCGGGAGATGGGATAAATGTGTTTGAGGAAAGGAATTTGCTTCTATTTAATCACATTTTTTAATTCAGAAGTTGCAGAGCAGTGGATGTAGATGTAGCCCAATCCATCACACAGACCAGACTTCCCACCATTGACTCCATCTATACCATACAGTCTCAGGATAGAAAGCAACATAATCAAAGACCTTTCCCACCCCGGTCATTCCTTCTCCCTGCTCCCATTGGACTCAGGATCAGCTTCCTCTCCTCTGCTATCCTTGTTCATGGAATAATCCTTCTATATGCATGGGTGCAGTTCTGATTTTCCAACCTACCTCATTGCAGACATTGAGCCTTTTCTCTGGAAATATACTACAGAGCTGTAAATTATATAGAAACATAGACAATAGGTGCAGGAGTAGGCCAATCGGCCCTTCAAGCCAGCACCCGCCATTCAACATGATCATGGCTGATCATTCAAAATAGTACCTCCTTCCTGCTTTCTCCCCATATCCTTTGACTCCGTTAGTCCGAAGAGCTGTATCTAACTCTCTCTTGAAAGCATCCAGTGAATTGGCCTCCACTGCTTTCTGTGGCAGAGAATTCCACAGATTCACAACTACCTGGGTGAAAATGTTTTTCCTCATCTCAGTCCTAAATGGCCTACCCCTTATTATTACACTGTGACCCCTGCTTCTGGACTCCCCCAACACCGGATACTCCAACATTCTGCAGAGACACACAAAATTCTGGAGTAACTCAGCGGGACAGGCAGCATCTCTGGAGAGAAGGAATGCGTGACGTTTCGGGTCGAGACCCTTCTTCAGTCTGAGTTACTCCAGCATTTTGTGTCTATCTTCTTTTCCCTTCACTCTGTTCTGTGGCTTGCGTTTGGCTCGATTGTATTCATGCAAAGTATTATCTGATTTGTTCAGATAGCATGGAAACAAAACCTTTTCATTATACCCTGGTACACGTGATAATAATTAACCCAAACCTAAAGATAAATTGAAGGGCTCTACAGACCATTAACAGCTCCTAAATTGTTTAGAGGCTATGGGACAAACATTAGGTTTAAATGAGACTACCAAATGAATAGATTAATTGGCCTGTTCCTTTACATTTGCTTGTGGGAAAATGTTGGCGAAAGGTAACTAATCGGCAAGATAACCTGTACAGTTCGAAGGCGTTTAGATATGAAAAGACAAGCGGCACGGTACAGCGCCTGAGACCCGGGTTCGATCCAGACTATGGGTGCTGTCTGTATGGAGTTTGTACGTTCTCCCCATGGGTTTTCTCACACTCCAAAGGTACAGATTTATAGGTAAATTGGCTTGGTGTAAGCGTAAATTTCCCCTAGTTTGTAGGATAGTGCTAGTTTACGGGGCGATCGTTGGTTGGTGCGGACTTGGTGGGCCGAAGGGCCTGTTTCTTCGCGTGTATCTCTAAATGCCGCACGCAAGGCTCGAGCCACTTCGTCATACATGCACAAAGATGTCATACATGCACATCGTAATCTGTTTTGATGACGCAAATCAAAATTGAAATATAGCATGGGTGCAAAAATGAAAACCAGGTTGGGGACTCTGTATAATTGATCAAGAATACGTGACTCTTGATCAGATCAAAGAACTTTATTTTATACAAGATCAGTTCTCATTCCAGTGCAAATTTGATTTATTTTGCTGAACCACATGCACCTGGAGGATCCGCAAGTTCTTTCACTACAGAAGATTAGCTAAAACCTTTAAGGCCCTGCCCCATTTTCCTGAGTTACTCACAAATCCTCCCGAGTTTTCCCCTTGATTCGAACTCGGGGAATGTCCGTAGCGAGCCCGTAGATGTTTTGTAGTGACTTGTAAAGCCAGCCGTAGGAACTCTGGGCATCAGGTAAGTCGGGACTTTTCAACATGTTGAAAAATGTCGAGTAAAAAAAAATAGCCCCGAGTACCTACGAAAGGCTATTACCGTAATTATCTGAGTTTGAATCAAGGGGAAAACCAGGGAGAGGTTGTGAGCAACTTGGGAGAGTGGGACCAGGCCTTTAGTCTATCGAGTGATTGACAAAATGCAGCTCTCACCTACAAATATAATACTTGCGTTCAACAACATTAGCAGATTTTAAGTTTTCCTCTTGATATCAGACAGCATGATATAGGAAATACTATTCATTTGCAATTCTAAACCATTTTTGCCATAATAATACCGGTTTTTCAAAGGGTCTGCACTTTGAGATTACAAGACTAATTAATGTACCGCAGGTGAAGAACTGAAATGCAAGTTTAACTCCACCGAGCAGGCCTACCCTCAAGAACCTATCAAGAAATCTCGAATAGGGGTTAATGGTCCATGGTTACATACCAGAATGCAACATGAACTGAACTTTGCAACTTGCACTTTTCTACTGTAGCATTTTCTCCTTTATTCACACACATCTTTGACACATAAAATTAATATAAATGACTTACATTGGCTAGTCTCTGGTTTTTGTCCAATTTTATAACCATTTTTTGAGTCCCACATTCTCATAAACAATGTGCATACCAGGAAGGCAAATCATTGCCTCTAACCCATGACTCAAAAACTATTCCCTAGCCACCAATGACTTTCCTCACGCTAGTAACTGCATGAAGCTGATGCAGAATATTCATGACATTAGTACCATATTGACCAAGGTAACACGCTGAGCTTCACATAACACCTGCTCTAGCAATTGTACCTGCGAAACCTGATGTTCATTTCAGGGCTGGGATTAAGTCTCAATAACCCAATCCCTTTGAATCCAAGTTGCCCATCAACAAAATAAGATCTCAATTTTTTAGGACAGCACCCGTAGTGAGGATCGAACCTGCATTTCTGGTGCCGAAAGCATTATAAAGCAACTTTAACACTACGCTCGGTGGTACATACATTGAATGAGCTGCCAGAGGGAGTGATTGAGGCAGGTACAGCAACATTTAAACAGTCAATGGACATGAAAGGTTGAGAGGGATATGGGACATATGGTATAGATAGAAATCTTGGGTGGCATGGATGAGTTGGGCTAAACGGCCTGTTTCTGTGGTATATTACTGTAATTATACAAAGGTGGTTATTCATGTGAGCTAATAGTGTAAGATCCAGCAGGGACACAGATTTAAGGTTCTGAACAAATAAGAATTACATAGAAACATTGAAAATACGTGCAGGAGGAGGCCATTCGGCCCTTCGAGCCAGCACCGCCATCCATTGTGATCATGGCTGATCGTCCCCTATCAATAACCCGTGCCTGCCTTCTCCCCATATCCCTCGACTCCACTAGCCCCTAGAGCTCTATCTAACTCTCTCTTAAATCAAATTCCAAGATGAATTATATTTATTGATGAAACAATGCACTGCATCCCTCTGGTGACAAGGGAGGGAGAAACAGAGAGAAGGGTTTCCAAAAGGAAATTGGATATACTCAAAGGAAATAAAAGCAAAGCTATGGGGATAGAGGAAATATGAGATTGACTGGATTGCTTGACACAAGTTGGCACGGACTTCATGGGTCAAATTACTTTCATCTGTTGTAACGACACGGTGACAAATTACGGAGCCCAAATGCAACTCGTCTCATCCACCAATCCCTATTTATCGTCATCCCATATTCAGTGCCAACCCAATAACGCTGGTTGAGATTGGACATGCTGCCAGTATAACCAAACATCCTGCCATTTTGTTTAGCAGAGCTACACACTGCCACATCCCACCAGTGTATTGTGACGAATGGCAGATTAAAAATTCAAACATAAATATCCACTATACATTTTTTTCAAATTCTCACAGCAGTGAGCTCCGTTGTCTACTTGGTGCATGTGATATACGTAGAAATGAGTAAACCTCGAGCAGCCAAGCTGAGCAATAGAAACTGGGATGAATGTTCAATTGCCATGAATTGTTAAAGATCCTGACCTCAAATTCACCATTGGAGAAATCACTAAAAATTATTCAACACAGATAGAAAAAATAGAACTTGTTGCAGACAATTCAGGCTTAGAATTGAAAGGAACCTGGTAATCATAGTAGATAGACACAAACTGCTGGAGTAACTTCAGCAGGACAGGCAGCATCTCTGGTGAGAAGGAGTGGGTGACGTTTCGGGTTAAGACCTGAAGAATGGTCCCGGCCCGAAACGTCACCCATTCCTTCTCTCCAGATTTGCTGCCTGTCCTGCAGAATTACTCCAGCATTTGTCTTTCTTCAGTTTAAACCAGCATCTGTGGTTTCTTCCTACACATTAATCAGAGTAGAGTAGCCAGGGTAACATGAGTAGCTTGTAACATTTTCATAATTTCAAAGACAGGCAAGACTTCTGGACTCGGGCGTCAAATCTGAAGCAATAACAAAGCAAATTTATTGCAAAACTTTAGTTTTTCCACAGATTTAAGTATTTGTTTCAATGAAAGAATGAATCCTATATCTGCATATTTAATAGAGTCCAAGCCTAAAGCATTTGGAAGAAGGTTCAGAAACAGTTTAGCAGCACAGTGGCGCAGCTGGTAGAGTTGCTGCCCCACTGCGCCAGAGACCAGGGTATGATCCTGACCTTGGGGGCTGTCTGTGTGGAGTTTGCACGTTCTCCCAGTGACCGCGCAGATTTCCTCCAGGTGCTCCAGTTTCCTCCCACATCCCAAAGATGTGCAGGTTTGTAAATTGTGGAGGGAGCTGATGAGAAAGTGGGATAACATTGAACTCGTGTTGGGATGATGGATGGTCAGCGTGGACTTGGTGGGATGAAGGGCCTGTTTCCATGCTGCATCTGACAATGATTAAATAGGTTTGCCACGCAGCTGTAGTTTACAAGAATATAGTTGAAAAAAAAAACAATGTAAAGCTGCTAACTTCAGCTTTGTTATTTAGAATACTAGCTTCCAGCTAAGAAATTCTTCACACTGGAAAGCTAGCTTTCCAAATAGTAAAAAGGACTAATTAACAGTGCAACAAGGATGTGTATGTGCAAAAATGATTGGTGAACACAGAGAACACAGAGTGCACAACTGTATGAGAGGCAATGGGGCTAGCCTATTCTGCAGACTAATGCAGCACTGAGGGCATGCACCGATTCCTTCAGATGGATCAGCAGCATTCTGCAGTCACAGCATTTGAACACCGAGGGATTACTGCTTTGTGGTCTTCGTGATAAAAAAGCTTTGACTTTCTGCAAAGATATTGCACACAAGCAGGTCTCCTGGGCTCATCTCTGCAGTTTAAATATGATGAAAGGTTAATAACGAAAGGGCAGAACTGCAACCTCGCCTCTTCTAATTACCAAATGTGCTGTCGTCCTCCTTTCAAACAATAGAGTGGTGACATATGAACAGCCACGAGGCAGTAATATTAAGATAGCTGAATCTAGTGAACTCTAATGGCCAAAACCACAATCAACAGCAACAGAATCACTGAATCATTTATGAGAATCATCTGGCTTGAAGACTTAACGGGTTAAAAGCAAATAGAATAAATAGTATGCTCCATGCTTGTATAAAACACAAAGTATACACAGTAATGAAGAGTAAAATAGGGACTAAGAGGATAGCACACCTGGCTGAGATAGTCACAGCTGAGACTTGCCTGTAAATAGCTGGCTGCCGGTCACAGGGCACAGACGACTGGCTGTGTGAAGCAGTCACAAAGGAAGATCAAGAATGGACCAGACAACAAAATCCCTGTTGGTGCCACTTCAGCAAAGCCACGGGATCCCAGAATTGTGCACGCACTTCTTGCGCTGGCGAGTGTTTGAGATGCGTTGCCCAGTCCTGGAGTTTCTGCAGCACTCACACCATGGAGCAAATGCAATGCAGATTTTTCTCACATAGAACCGTGGAGAGATTCTGATGCAGCCTTCCAGCACTCTGTCTTCCAGTTATATTCCTACCAATAACAGTCTAGTTCCCCTCACAACTGATAACCGTCCAGCCAATGAACAACGTGTAGCTGAAATTACCATATTCTATCTGCAGCTCAATATACCAATAAATGTTTCACATATTCTGAACTCGTTAAAAAAATGCAATTGTTGAATAGGCTTTTTTCAACATCTTGATTCATTCCACATGAAAGTTAAAACAGCAGATTTAAAAAAATCCAACTCTTAAGAAACGTGTTATTAAACCTAAATTTTCCTTTAAGATAAAGAACTAAATGAGCATGGGTGGGGCATGAAGATTGAACGTGCTTGATTCAAAAGGGTGATCGTCGACTTGTTGACAATCAAGTCCAGAATTTTGTGAAATTCTGAAAAATTACGCGCATTATGATATTGCGGCTGCTATGGTTCGCAAGGTTCAAAACGTTAGGTAGCGTGGTTTATAATCCAGCATGATATCAAAACAGCCAAATTTGCTTTAGCTGCACATTAACAACTCACCAGTAAGATTAACATTGTTATTATTACACAACTCGCTCTCTAATTATGCAGGCCAACAATAAAAGACTCAATTGACACAATTGGATAGAAGGAATGGGTGACGATTCGGGTCAAGACTATTCTTCAAATCCGCCGACAAGGGAAGTGCGAGCTGACTTTTACCGCACTGAGGCCAGATGCCAGCTCTCGGACACCTCCTCCTACTTATCCTTAGACCATGACCCCACAGATGAGCACCAGGCCATAACCTCACAGACCATTTTAGAAAGTCAGTCTGAAGAAGGGTCTCGACCCGAAACGTCACCCATCCCTTCTATCCAGAGATGCCGCCTGTCCCACTGAGTTACTCCAGCATTTTGGGTCTATCTTTGGTTTAAACTAGCATCTGCATTTTCTTCCTACAATAAATGACTGTCATCAATGTATATGGGCCACAACCAGACAGGGAACGATTAACAATAACTACATTTTTGCCCCTGCTTAAAATTGAATTGATACAAATTGTTCGAGACTCCAAGTACAATCATGCATTGGGTAACTAACAAACAAGACACTGAGTTTAGCTCATGGCAAGTTGCCATGGTTCTACCATGGCAGAAACTACCTTTGGTGCCTAATACAAGCTTCCAATTTAAGCAGAAAAAGCATTGTTGTAATATGGGAAACAATGAACCATGCATAGGATGCTCCCAAAGTCACAATAAACATATTTCCACTGAGGAATGAACACTGGCCTGGATTCTGGTGATAGTTATCTTTCTGTAAAGGTAATGTGGGGGGGCGGGGGGTGATGCTCGAGTAATTCAACGGGTCAGGTAGCATCTCTGGAGGGCTTAGGTAACAGTCCTTGCTTTCTCCCTCCTTCCCCTCCCCAGCTCTCTCACAAGCATACTGTCCCTGCCTCTTCCTTTATTTTTCTTGCCATCCCCCCATCCCCCGCCCCCGACATTAGTCTGAAGAAGGGTCTCGACTCGAAACGTTGCCTATTCCTTCGCTCCATAGATGCTGCCTCACCCACTGAGTTTCTCTGGAGGACTTGGTTAGATGATGTTTCAGGTCAAGACTCTTCCCCAGCGCCTGCTCATTCAAGTGTCCAATTGGTTTCCAAATTCCTGTTACAATGGAAGTTGAACGCACAACGTTCTATGATTAGAATGTTTCCCACCATGTTCCAACCAGTGTTAATGTAGTACTATCATCAAATCACCTCATGGGGAGAATTAAACAATAAATATCAAGCATTATTAGGGATATTAAGACACATGTTGAGATCACAGATCTCTTTTTTTAAGGAGTATATTGGAGGAAAGAGGTTTTAGTTACTTAGATTGTTGACACGGAACTGGCATCACAACTTCAAATTCCACCAATCTATGTTACAAGTCACAAATAGGATAAATAACTTCACCAGAGTGGGCAGACTCAGCAGAAACCGCTCAATTACTATCAAACGGCTGCAAACATAAAATCTGTTCTTCAGTTTGCCCTACAAAGGTTATCATACAATTTAAAATGAAAGGATTAAATAACATACTAGGTCAATTATTTTGCTTTCGGAACCAAGCTTACATTGCAGCGGCATAGTAAATACACAAACATTTAATATAGTGCAAGCCACTTTGCTCACACAACCTATACTAAGCCCACTCACATAGGCCCAAGCCCAACTCCATCCACAAGATATTGATCAATATCCCTCAATCCTTCTAAAGAAATCTCACAATCAGAATTCTATATCGGTGAGACCAAGTGGAGGTTGGGCGATCGTTTCGCCGAACAGCTCCGCTCGGTCCGCAATAACCAACCTGACCTCCCGGTGGCTCAGCACTTCCAATCCCCCTCCCACTCCATAACCGACCTCTCTGTCCAGGGTCTCCTCCATGGCCAGAGCAAGCAACACCGGAAATTGGAGGAACAGCACCTCATATTCCGCTTGGGGAGTCTGCATCCTGGGGGCATGAACATTGAATTCTCCCAATTTTGTTAGTCCTTGCTGTCTCCTCCCCTTCCTCAGTCCTCCTGCTGTCTCCTCCCATCCCCCAGCCTTTGGGCTCCTCCTCCTTTTTCCTTTCTTCTCCCCGCCCCCCCCACCCCTGATCAGTCTGAAGAAGGGTTTTGTCCCGAAACGTTGCCTATTTCCTTCGCTCCATAGATGCTGCTGCACCCGCTGAGTTTCTCCAGCTTTTTTGTGTACTCACAATCAGAAGACCCACTTCAGTCAACACCAGCCCCAATGACCCTACTCACAAAAATGTGTAATTCTACTACCTTTAGTGAGAAAGAAAAATGCTTTCAAATATCACTCAATCTTGTGGATCATATCAGTTTTTTAGTTTTTTATGCTGGATTTCATAACATTTCTCTTAACTGTATATAAATCCGCGCATCCTGCAAATATTCCTTGTAATTTTTTAAACACGACTCAATAACCTTCATAATATTCAGAATGGTTAAGGTGATATGCAAGCATGCAATAACTGACCAATATAAAAACAATTTCAGTAATTTAGCACCATCTCTCGTAGGGGCATGCCATAAATCACTTTATTAAAGTTATTTCTATATGAACATTTTGTGTATCCGAGGACGAGAAATCCAGACAAAACGAGTCGATAAATGTCTCTTCAGATTTTGCAACTTCACTCTGACCTTTTGGTTATGATGCAAGACTAAGAGCTAAACAGATTTCTTGTAATGAGCATCCATCACCCGACCCCTTCCCCCGACCATCTTCCTGTAAAGGATAAACCAACAACTCCCTCGAGAAAATACCAGGAAAATTCTGATAAAGTCCTTCCGATAAAGATTTTCCAAGAAATAAGACATTTGATATTATAAATCTGCCACCATTTATAGCAATGTGGTTTTTCCGTAAGCACAGGTATAGTCAGTGAAGCCAGGGAAAGAGATGACACATTCGGGCAGTCGTCAAACCAGAAATATGGATACAGATGTAGACTATTTCTATGCAGCAAGATGGGGATAAACATGTGATAACTATTTTACTTTACTTTGATAAGACAAAAGTGGCCACACAAATGAAGAACAATGTCTGCTTGGCTGAAAGGAAGATTGAAATTGAAAAAATTGTGCAGTTTTGTGAAGAATCAATTATTCAGTGAAACCTTTATTCACAGATTGTTTTATCTAAATATAAAAGCAGACTTCACAGAACCTCGTGTCAAAAGACAAGCATGATCATCTGCAAGTGGTTGGGTAGGGGGAGAAGTTATTGTACTGCTTCTGGAAAGTAATGGATTGTCAATGTGTTTAGTGGCGGCTGAGGAAATAAGCTTTCAATATTTAATTAAACTCAAAATGCTTTCAATGGTTTAAATCTTTCAATTTAAAAGCCCGAGATATCAAATTACCACTTAAATTCCCTCTTCCAAATGAAGAGTTTTGTTTTGAATATTTGTACCTTTCACAATTCTCCGCCAGCAGGGCATTAGGCATTTATTCAGACATCAGGGCACCTTGCTACCGCAGCAATATATCTGCTCATTTACTCTTCAACGTTGGCTGTGCCCTCAGAAATGCTGCCTGTCCCGCTGAGTTACTCCAGCATTTTGTGTCCACCTTCGATTTAAACCAGCAGTTCTTTCCTACACTAACCTACAAATCTGTTGTCTTTGGAGCGTGGGAAGAAAACCGTAGCACCCGGAGAAAATCCACGCGGTCACAGGGAGAACGGACAAGCTCCACATAGTCATCAACCGTAGTTGTGATCGATCTCCAGCACTGTAACGCATTAACTCTAGCGCTGCAGAATTGCGCAGCCTTATTAGTATCAGTGTTTCTGCCAATTTGGAAAATTTAAGCACCAACTCACATTATAATTTTGACTATTGAGTTTTGAGGTGTGATCAGAGTGATTAAGGGAAGAGATGACATAAATCACAGGTGTACTTTTGGAAAAACAAAGCATAATCAGACGAACAGCATTAGAAGTTGTGTAGTTTGACTAGCAGAATTTTTTTTTTTTACACTTCAAAGCTCTACCAATTTTTGGCCAGCCATGATCATATTGAATGGCGGTACAGGCTCGAAGGGCCGAATGGCCTACTCCTGCACCTAATTTCTATGTTTCTATGTTTAACCAGCAGCTGTCGTTCAAACATTGACAATCCCTCGTCTGCAGAGAAATGATTTCAGATTCAGTCAATTTCATTATAAAAATGACGGCAGTAACATTCAAAAGGTCAACTTTAATAAAACCTTGAGCACTCTTGCTCTAATGTTCAGATGCTGCTCATTTATCACCAGGCATATTGGCAGCCCTCTGGTATAATTCAAAACAATATATCATGGCAAAACGGTAATTCAGAAAAACATCAGGACTATTAGTTGATGAAACAACCTCCGAGTATCCAGTTTCCCAGAAATATAGGCTATTGTTTAAAGAAACTCAAGATAGAATTAAGAACTGTATTGCCAATACAGGCCTGCATACATTTAGAGACAAAATACTGGAGAAAAAGGATGGGTGACATTTCAGGTCTTCTGACCAAAAGAAGGGTCACGACCCAAAACGTCACCCATCCTTTTCCTCCAGAGATGCTGACTGACCCGCTAAGTTACTGCAACACTGTGACTATCTTTGGTATAAACCAGCATCTGCAGTTCCTTGTATCTACATACATTTGAGGTGCCCCCATTGAATTGGATGCACAATAGCCTTTGACATTTGTGTTTTAAAATAGGATGAAATACTGCTCCTTTATACTTTGGGCAGTGACTTCAGATTCAAAGCAACTGGAGTCAACCTATTTGCATGTCTCATTAGAGGAATCAGTGTGCCTTATCATGGGACATACACCATATAGATCATTGTATACGAGACATGACAAGGCCACAAAAGGATACAAAGTGCTGCAGTAACTCAATGGGCCAGGCAGCATCTCAAGGGAACATGGATAGGGAATGTTTTGGGTCAGGACCCTTCAGACAAGCCCACAATTTGATCTCGAACCAAAAAAAACATTTTGGTCACCGTGCTATAGGAAAGATTAAGCTTAAAAGAGTGCAGGATGTTGCTAGGACTCAAGGGGCTGGTTATAGGGAAAGGTTGTGACTTTATTCCTTGGAGAGCGGGAGACTGAGGGGCGGAAAACATTGAGGGGCAAAGGTAAGCTTTTTCCCAGGTTTGGGGAAATCGTGAACTGGAGAGCATAGTTTCAGGTGACAGGGGAAAGATTTAATAGGAATCTGAGAGGCAACCCTTTCCACAAAAAGAGAGGTATATATTAGGAAGGAGCTACCAAAGGGGTTGATGCAGGTACAAAAACATTTAAAAGACATTTGGACCAGTACATGGATAGGAAAGGGCTTAGATGGATATGGGCCAAATGCGGGTAAAATGGGACTAGCTTCGGCAAGGATTTCGTCAGCATGGCTGCAGCATCATTTCCGTGCTGTGTGACTGTGCTTCTATGACATGGCCCATAGTATAGTAATTAACATGGTAGTTGTAAAAGTCAAACGTGCATCATCTGAATTGTTGATCGGACAAGACTGATGCTCAAGGTTTTATTTTTTTATACAAGTCGATCTTTTGAGTGTATTGTGGCTATTTTTATAATAAAATTTGCAAACTCAAAATTGATTGAATCGGAAATGATTCCTCCTTTAGAAAAGTCCTTTAGTTTGGAGAGAAGCAGGAGGATGGGGTTGAAAGGGAAAGAAAGATCAACCATAATTGAATGACTAGACTCGATGGGCTAATGAGTAATGGCCTAATTCAGCTCCTATGTCTTATGAAAAGTCCTTAAAAATGTCTAAAGGGAAAGTCTGTGGGTCAAGTGACATAGGGCTTCCAATGACAGTGACCTGGTTGTGTCTTTTGAATAAAAAACTGGTTTACACTTTCTTCCGTTAATCATGGGCAGAATCGCTCCAAATATTCAAGTTAACATACTGTTAATTGCAATTTTAGAAGCTTCCAATTGGCGAAAACATGCGATACACATAGTAGGATGAAACTCTGGCTTGGGTGGTGGGGAAGGAATCAGAATAGTGTAAACTGCACAAGGATTTTCTTGAATAATGCTTTAACAAGTCACTCAATTATATCAATCTAGTTGTCTGCTGCTGCATGATAGCCAACTACTTTCAAATGACAGCTAAATCACAAACATTACTCAACAAATGAACACAATGTCACTGCTTTGTAGCAAAAGTGTATATTCAGTTTCCATAATGTAGAAAGTGCAGACAGGATAAATAATAAGTCACAGCGATTAGTCTGCAACCATCTCAGTCTTACTTGCAACTGGACCAATTGAATCACTGTGGCGCAGCAGTAGAGTTGCTGCCTTACAGCGAATGTAGCACCGGAGATCCGGGTTTCATCCCGACCAGGGGCGCTTTCTGTACGGAATTTGTACGTTCACCCCGTGACTCGCGTGGGTTTTCTCCGAGATCATCGGTTTCCTCCCACACTCCAAAGACGTACAGGTTTGCAGGTTAATTGTCTTGGTAAATGTAAAAAAAAAAAATTTAAAAAATTGTTCCTAGTGGGTAGAGGAAAGTGTTAATGTGTGGGAATCGCTGGTCGGCGCGGACCCAGTGGGCCAAAAGGGCCTGTTTCCGCGTTGTATCTCTAAAACGAAAAAAACTAAAACCTCATTCTGTCAAGTCCATATGGTAGCACCAGCCTGTTCATGTTAAAATAAGTCATGCACACATTCCTTCCACTCCTCGGATCCGGAACGGACGAAATTCTTCCTTGACTTAGGAAAACAACCACAATGCCAAACAATTGCAAACCGAAGAACATTTTAATAGGGGAACAAGAGCCTGGAAACTACTGCAGCACACATTTATCTTAAAGGATCATTAAGGCAGGGAAGATAGACGTGTGCTGAAGAAGGGTCTCGACCCGAAACATCACCCATTCATTCTCTCCAGAGATGCTGCTTGTCCTGCTGAGTTACTCCAGCTTTTTGTATCTATCTTCGGTTTAAATCAGAATCTGCAGTTCCTTCCTACACATTAATGCAGGGAATACATTTGCTTTATCCAGAATACCACACACAGGGCACTTATGTAGGTTTGTTCTCCAAAACCACAGACAAAGAGAAAACTAGCATTCATTTAAAACCCCGTATGGAGTTGAGAATCGAGACTGTGTTTATTTACCAAATACACCAGATCCGAACCAGAACATTAAGATTCTTACTTGTTGCAGATTTATAAACTCATTAGACACAATAACAACACACTATAGATTATCAGTCATTCTCAGTGTATTATACCATGATCATAAAATCATGTTCATAAGTGATAGGAGTAGAATTAGCCCATTCGGCCCATCAGGTCTACTCCGCCATTCAATCATGGCTAATTTATCTTTCCCTTCTAACCCCATTCTCCTGCCTTCTCCCCATAACGTGTCACCCATACTAATCAAATCTATCCATCTCAGCCTTAAATATACCCACTGACTTGGCCTCCACAGCCTTCTGTGGCAACGAATTCTACAGTTTCACCACCCTCTGACGAAAGAAATTCTTCCTCATCTTCCCACAAGAACGTCCTTTAATTCTGAAGCCATGACTTCTCGTTCTAGACTCTCACACCAATGGAAACATCCTCTGCACATCCACTCTATCCAAGCCTTTCACTATTCTGTACGTTTCAATAACATCATTCTTCTAAACTGCAGCGAGTACAGGCCCAGTGCCGTCAAACGCTCATCTAATGTTAACCTAATCATTCCTGGAATCATTCTTGTAAACCTCCTCTGGACACCCTCCAGAGCCAGCACACCCCTCCTCAGATATGGTGCCCAAAATTGCTCAGAATAATAAGGGAAGAACCAATGTGTAGAAGGGTTGCTGGTTTAAACCGAAGATAGACACAAAAAGCTGGAGAAACTCAGGTCAGACAGAATCTCTGGAGAAAAGAAATCGGGTTGAAACCCTTCTTCAGACTCAAAGCAGGTTCAGAACCCATAGCAGTGCAATGCCTGTCGTGGTTCATCGGTCTGAGGTCGGTGAGATAAGGTTGTGTAAGTGGGGTAGGTTGCAGGGAATCTGCTGCTCTTGAACTTGGACACAACGGTTTTCGGGTTCCTCTACATTCCTCCCAATGATGGTAACGAAGGGAAAGTCCGGCCAGTGTGGTGAGAGTCTTTAAGGACATTATCTGCCTTCTTAAGGCAGTGCTTCCTGCAGATCCTATTGATGGTGGGAAGATCAATACTCATGATGGGCAATGCCCATTTGAAAAGGAAATTCAGGTTCAATATAGTTTTAGTAGCTTCAGGGTACGAGAGGGAGGCAGGTGGAGGAATGAATGAATGAGAACTATTATAAAATAGTCAACATAGCAAGCTTGATCAAACGAATTATTCAAAACTGTACATGTTGAAGCTAAAAATCTGTTTGAAAACATTTAATGCTAAAGTTCAATTCAATTAACGATGTTGCAGAGTGTTGATGGAGGGTAAAGTGTTGCACTGGTGTCTTTATATGGCACTGACGTAGGTCTATGCAAATAGAACCAATTTCATTGTGAATAGCAACAAAAGCAGTTATTTTCTCCCCTTGTGATTGGCATAAATGTACCTCATCCTTGCTCGATTCTCATCAGCATTCCCAATGAAAAGTGCAAATTAGAAGTCAAAAGGGATTTTGCAATTTCCATAAGTACACTCTATTTACAGAAAGCAAAAAAAATGATAAGATTACTGGAAACTTGATAGAAGCTGCCTCAGATGCGACAGAGCCTTAATTCCATCACATTATGCATGACAGTGATTGTTAAATAGTCAGTCGTACAGGCCCTTCGACCCAACTTGCCCACACCGGCCAACATGTCGCAGCTACACTAGTCCCACCTGCCTGCATTTGGCCTATATCCCTCTAAACCGGTCCTATCCATGTACCTGTATAAATGTTTCTTAAACGTCCCAGTCTTCTTCTTCGTCTGTCATGTGTCTTTTAGACCTGCAGCTCCGTTGAGGCGAGCAAGGCAAACGTGTCATCGTCCAATCAGTCCTCGTTCACCATTTGGTGGCCGGTGTTTGGGGCAACTGGTGATTATGTGCTCCACTGTCTGTGTTGGGTCCCCACACTCGCAGGAGGCGCTGTCCATGAGGCCCCACCTCGTCATCGCTACTCCATAGCGTCCGATGCTTGTTCTCAAGCGATTGAGGGTTGTCCACTGCTTTCGAGGCAGTCCCAGTCTCAACTACCTCCTCTGGCAGCCGTTCCATACACTCACCATCCTTTGTGTGGAAAAAGTTACTCCTCAGATTCCTATTCTTTTCCCCTTCACCTTAAACCTATGTCCCCTGGTCTTCGATTCACCTACCTTGGAAAAGAGACTCCGTTCATCTACCCGAACTATTCCTCTCATGATTTTATACACCGGTTTGTTACAAGTAAATCCAAATGGCAAACATTACTGATAAAGTCTCATCCATTGAAGCTCGTCCATGCTTCTCACAACCATGAACGACTAAATAATACAAGCATGAAGCAATTGGAAGATTTCAACTTAGACAAACAGCCAATGGCACATTTAAATGATAATTAAATGGATTAAGAATTCATATAATATGATCTGGTCTGCAAAGTTGCTTTAGTATTAAACAAGGCATGCTGCATGCATCAAAGCTGTGTACAGGGGTGAACTCTGATGGCAAGCAACTTAGTGACAGCACTAGAAATAGCACCAAATTTTAACCATTAGTCACAAAATATATTTTGCAGCATTAAAAATACATGTACATGGAGGAACCGAAAAGTGAGTTTGTAGAGTTGCTATTTTTTAAATCAACACATTGAATAATCAATTTCTGACAATCCATTTTACAGTAATGTGGATCTGGTAAACTTTGGAAAGCTCTCAATCTGAAGAAGGGTCTCGACACAAAACATCACCCATTCTTTCTCTCCAGAGATGCTGCCTGTCCCGCTGAGTTACTCCAGCATTTTGTGTCTCTCTGCCGTTGAATAATCAACTATGCTCGGTCAAAGTGACACTTGATTGTCGCAAATAACTATATAACACATATTGAATTATTTTTGTAAATTTGTGGACACATCTCGCTCTAAAACTTAATGTTATTTTCAGTATTTTCATTTTGTTGCAGCTGTTCCATTAACTTCAAATTCTCTAAAATCCCTTGGGTGATGGGAATTTTGTGCTCACCCCTTACCACAGTCTAAAGTTTGTGCGGCACGGTGGCACAGCGGTGGACCTACTGCCTTACAGAGCCAGAGACCTAGGGTCAATCCTGACCACAGGTGCTTATCTGTATGGAGTTTGTACGTTCTCCCCATGATGTGCAAGGGTTTTCCCTGAGATCTTCGGTTTCTTCCCACACTCCAAAGACGTATAGGTTTGTAAATTAATTGGCTTGGAATAAATGTAAAATTGCCCCTAGTGTGTGTCGGGTAGTGTTAATGTGCGATGATCGCTGGTTGGTGCGGACTTGGTGGGCTGAAGGGCCTGTTTCTGTGCTGCATCTCTAAAACTAAAAACTAAACTAAATGCATGCCTTATGATTTTGATCCTTCTACCAAAGGAAATAGATTGTTATTATGTACTCTATGTGGACCCCTTAATTTTATGGGCTTGATCTAGAAGAAACAACCCATGTTTATTAAATCACCTCAGAGCTACAATTTTCCAGTTCCAGCAACCGACTCACAATACAATCCAATGCGGAACTGCAGTTGTGGAATGGTTATTTTCTGAAGCAAACTGGAGACTGGGAATTGTTAAATTGCCTGATATGCTATAATCACCGAACAAGAGGCAGTAACTGAAGTTGATTGCAAGTTCATTTTTTAGACCACATGACTAGTTATAATACCTTTAAATGGATACACTTTATAACTAATAGCTGCAATGTAGTCACAAGTAACAATGCGTCGTAAATATGCAACTGGGAACGTTCAGTTATGCTTGACTCTAGCGCTGATCAGGTGCTCAAAATACTTATTGCATCAAAGATAGAATAGAGAGTCTGAAGGGCCTCGACCTGAAACGTCACCCATTCATAGAAATAGAAAATAGGTGCAGGAGTAGGCCATTCGGCCCTTCCAGCCAGCACCGCCATTCAATATGATCATGGCTGATCTAAAATCAGTACCCTGGTCCTGATTTTCCCCCATATCCCTTGATTCCCTTTAGTCCCAAGAGCTAAATCTAACTCTCTCTTGAACTAACTCCTTCTATCCAGAGATGCTGCCTGCCCCGCTGAGTTACACCAGCATTTTGTGTCTATCTTCGGTGTAAACCAGCATCTGCAGTTCCTTCCTACTTATTACATCATGCTGTACATATTTCTTCAAATGTGGCACTGGGCCTAATCTTCTCCAATTATAGACCAGTCTATAATGCATGACCACTTCCATATTTTATCAATTGTACATGGAACAGATTCTCATTTATTAGGCTAGTCTCTTTACATATTCCTTTGTATCTAGGCTTGAGTGAAGAGAATTAAATCACCTCATCTCCCCAACAAAAAATCCCAAGATCCAACTCAAGCCTACCGTTCAGATGCAAGTCCCACCACACCGCCTCATCCAAACTCATCTCGATCAACTAGATCACCTTTTACACTACTACCTTCGAAGACCTCTGTAACTTGCAATCAGAGGCCTGTGCCCTCTTATCTTCGCCACATCCGCTTCTTCCAGGCCATTCATCATTCGCTAAGTTTCAATGATGTCCCCCCTCATTCTTCGAAACTCCAGCGAGTACAGGCCCAGTGCCGTCAAAAGCTCATCAGATGTTAACCCAATCAACCATGGGATTACTCTCTTAAACTAAGACCAAAGACCTGCAGTGCTACCCAATGTTACAATGGTTCTTCAATCTGAATGAAAGCAAGCCCACTGCATGGCTCTTTGAATGAAAGCATCTTTTCAAAAGCTCAGCATACATTTCCTTGCCAACCACTTCTCTTGGAAGATGATGTGAAGTTTAGGATTTGGAAGCAGAGTCTGGTAAACAAACGTGGTCTTAATTCTAAACATCTCACTTCCAATATTTCCAACCGTTTCAATTGATTGCATCTTTAGAAAATGTTCTTTGCCTCCTTGTCTCCAATTGTGACCATCTTAAAAATAAACCATCAAATGCAGACATTCAAAATAGGATGTGTAATCGTCTTCCCATTGCCAAGGACATCAAACCTTCAGAATTTGTCAACCAAGCACTCTAACGTCAGAATATTGGCAATCTAACTTGTAACTAGTATCCAAGCATTAAAACAAAAAGGTTTTGAAAACAATATGTACACCCGGTCACACTCTGCATACACCTTCATCAACCACATAACAACTTCCTACATGCTTATACATCATGTGTATAAAATCACAAGAGAAATAGATTGGGTAGATGCACAAACTCTCTTGCCCAGAGTAGATAAATCGATGACCAGAGAACATAAAACTTAAGGTGAAGGGGAAAAGGTTTAATAGGAATCTAATGGGTAACTTTTTCACACAAAGGGTGGTGGGTGCATGGAACAAGCTGCCAGAGGAGGAAGTTTAGGCGGAGACTATCCCAACGTTTAAGAAACATTTAAACAGGTACATGAATAGGACAGGTTTGGAGGGATATGGACCAAACACGGGCAGATGGGGCTAGTGTAGCTGGGACATGTTGGCAGGTGTGGGCAAGTTGGGCCGAACGGCCTGTTTCCACATTGTATTACTCTGTGACTCATGGCAGACCAAGAAAGTTAGAGTTACAGGTACTGCAATTTTACCCCCAAAAGAAAACAAATTATCGTTTCACTTCTCCTTTACAACATAAAAAGTCTGGTTAAACATACAAAAAGAGCAAGGCAAACGGGAAGAATGGATAATGTGGGTTGGGGTGGACAGGTGAAATTGGAGGGTAAGAGAGGAGGAAGAAAAATAGTGAGAATGAGTCAAACCATCACAAAGTGCACATACCTTCACAACTGCTCAACGTTTTTGCATAATTGAACAGCTATGACCGGAAAACAATAAGTGTTACTCTTAATCATTGCCATCTTTAAGCACAGAACAAGGTGCAGGCACAAACTAGTACCCACCAGCAGTAACCGACCACAAAAATTCAAAGCATGTCTATATAAAGTAATTTGTTCAGGCTGAGCTCAAGCGAGAGGATGACAAAACACTACAAGTGTCAGTGACTTCTTCAAACCACAAAAGGAAATGACGCAACCAAGACGCACAACGCAAATCAGATGCACTGCTCAGCCAACTGCATCCCAAATCATCAGCCATCCAGAAAACACCTGCTTCCAGAAATGACAATCACTTTGTTCACTCGGCTGTGTCATGATCGGGCTAGAGAAAGTTACGACAAACATTGTCCACCAGCTTAAATACATTGGATAATAGGCAGCAGAATACCTTCAGAACCATTCCCCCAACTGCACAACAGTTGACCTTAATGTAGGGAGTTATGTGGTTGACTTGTGTGCAACTGGGTATACACTATTTTGTAATGCTGAGGTTGGCCATAATAGTTTACCTTACATTCGGCCTTTTATTCATAATGTTGAATATCCAAATTACATTTCCATCAGCATGGGCAATATTTCAGTTCGACCATTTTGTAAATATAAAGTACACCCATGCTTCAATGTCGATAATTTCAACAATAAGCTGGTTATAATTTTTTTCAGCTGGTTTTACCAGCCATGGGTTTCGTTCTGTGGACTTGTATTGGGACATTTTTGAAAATGGTCACCAAAAAAAGCTCAGATTGTAAGGTTTTCAATCCCATTTTCAGTTTGGAAATTTATGCAAGTCGTAGTGATACTCCACAAATTGACAGGGGTGGGACACTGGCTGTGCCCGAAGAGCAGATACTATTCTATTAATACTCCACACTATTAAAAGACATGTTACACATTTTCTGTGGATCCTAGCGAGATGAAGAGAACAGAGGAAGTGGGGCTCCAGCAAACCAG
The DNA here is from genome assembly GCF_028641065.1 of Leucoraja erinaceus. Taxonomy (NCBI): domain Eukaryota; kingdom Metazoa; phylum Chordata; class Chondrichthyes; order Rajiformes; family Rajidae; genus Leucoraja; species Leucoraja erinaceus. The sequence goes on along the minus strand of NC_073412.1, from coordinate 4,182,975 downwards.
ACGCTGACCGCTGTAACTTCCAAATAGACAACGTGGTTAATTGGAGTTCTACTGTGGTTGCTGGTTCCACATAAGCTGGGGGGAGGGCAAGAACCTGGTCTGTAAAGGGGTCTCGACCCGATACATCACCTATTCCTTTTCTCCAGAGATGCTGTCTGATCAACTGAGTTACTCCAGCTTTTGTCCATCTTGGAGAGGGGGGGTAAGTCAGTTGTATTTACAGCAGAGGTGACTTTCAACCATTACCACGATTGAGCACCTTCCAGATTTGGATCCATTACTGCAAACTTGATCATTCGGTCAGGTCGGGGGGGGGGGGGGGGGGGGGAGGAGGAGGTGACCCCCCCCCCCACGGGGGTACCATGTAATCCCGTGCTACCGTGCTTCAGTAGAAGTTGCGATCACCGCCGTACACAGCATTGTAAGGCACCGTGCCCGTTGATGTTTTTAAGGATGATGATGCTGATGATTGATCATTCAATGGTTCATCGCAGTTTCGTTTCCAAGTGTCACACAATTAAAAAAAACAATTAAATTCCCCATGTGGTTTGTGTCTCAGTCAAAACAAAACAGTTTTATTCCCTTGTGCAAGGTTTGGTAGGGATCAAGGTGTATGATGGAGAAACTAACGTGGTTAGTTAGTTGGCACCACCAACTCTGGTGGAACTTCCGCCACACCAACAAATTTTAAAGTAGGGAAACTAAATTGATCTAAAATTAAAATTAGGAATACACAAAGTTGACGAAATGTGTAATACAGAAAAGTGGGCACCACTGTTGCTGACGTACCTGGTAAGGACTCCATCCATAATGTGGACTACATGCTTGGTCCTGAGACAAACACATGCATCAGCTTCAGGAGGCCAAGAAATCCTCCACGTGTCTGGTGCTCAGAAGTGCATTTTCTGCACACTAATATCAAGACTCGCTCTCCTTTGAGATGTGCAAGCTGACTTCAAGCATCGGAAGGCTTATCGCGCTGCTCGCCCTCGCAAACAGCAAGCAACCCAGAAACACTGCAATTAACTCTGGCAGGTTCAAATTTAAATGAGGCCCAATCAACTAGGTAAGTCAGACCTCCCACTGATACGAGATTGGTGCAGCAGCTGCCTGGCAGGTTGCTCACCTGATGTACACTAAATAACATTTTTCTTCAGTTATATACTTCCATCTCTTTAAATAATTAAAACTGCAGAATTTCAACTCAAAGCATATCATCAGCCCATCAAATCCATGCCACCTGTGCAGCAGAAATCAAGCTAGTCCCATTTACCGAATCAGTCAACAAGATGGTGTGACTATCTAAATCTACTCCTTTTGAAAGGAAGTACTGGACATTGATCCGTTTCCACACCGTACCCCTCCATATCTCCACATCTCCCTCTCCCCTGACTCTCAATCTGAAAGGTAGCCCGTTCCTTCTCTCCAGAGATGCTGCCTGTCCCACTGAGTTACTCCAGCAGATTGTGTCTATCGTCTGGACAATTTGGCCTGTATTTACAGCAGGTTTATGGACTGATCGTACATGGAAAGCATTTCAGCAAAATAGAAAAAATATTGATACTAAAATTAAATGCATACTTATAGCATTGTTCATTTGAGGATTGTTACAGCATGCAGAAAGCAGATCATTCTCCATTACACATTAATGTTGAACTCAAAAGCTTTAAAGGTGAGCATGCCAAAGTCACAGGTGTTAACCCTTGCTCAGCGGTAGCTCTTGCCTCAAGTCAGATGATGAAGGGATCCAGCTCTGCTTTGAAAACTGAAAAAACATTGCCTGACTTGCCAGTTCATTTCTGAAGTGGCTAAATGGTCTCTGGGAATTAACAGGAAATTATCTGTCAACATTTAGTATGGGTCTAAAGAAACGTTTGGTGATGGCCAATGTGTTTAAGCCACATCTTATAAAAAAAAGGCCACCGAGTTCAGGGGATTGAAAGCTAATGACATGGTTCATAACTTGACAAGTCGTAGGAGCAGAATTAGTCTATTCGGCCTATCTAGTCCATTCTGCCATTCATTCATGGCAGATCTATCTATCTTTGCCTCTCAACCCCATTCTCCTGCCTTCTCCCCATAACCTTTAACACCCTTAGTTAATCAAGAACGTGTCAATCTCCGCTTTAAAATTATTCAATGGCTTGGTCTTAACTGCCGTCTGTGGCAATGAATTCCACAGATTCACCACTCTCTGGATAAAGAAATTCCTCCTCATCTCCTTTCTAAAAGCCAAGCTCTTTTCTCTCCTCATTCCCACCAACCAGCCCCAGTTTCTATCCCTCACACGCACTCTGGCGGCAACTGTTACAAATTATTTTTGGTCATCTCATGTCTATGGCACGTGGAAGGAAACCAGTGCCTCTGGGCAAAACCCATGCAAAAACAGGGAGTTTGCAAACTCCACAAAGACAGCACCAGAGGCACAAGGCCCAAGTGGACAGATGAGACGAAGATTAACATATCAGAGTGATGGCAAGAGCAAAGTATGAAGGAGAGAAGGAACTGCCCAAGATCCAAAGCATATCACCTCATCTGTGAAACCACGGTGGTGGGGGTGTGATGGCCTGGGCATGTATGGCTGCTGAAGATACTGGGTCACTTATCTTCATTGATGATACAACTGCTGATGGTAGTAGCATAATGAATTCTGAAGCGTATAGACACATCCTTTCTGCTCAAGTTCAAACAAATGCCTCAAAACCCATTGGCCAGCGGTTTATTCTAAAGCAAGACAATGATCCCAAAAATACTGCTAAAGCAACAGAGAAGTTTTTCAAAGCAAAAAAATGGTCAATTCTTGAGTGGCCAAGTCAATCACCCCATCTGAACCTAATTTAGCATGGCTTTTATATGCTGAAGAGAGAACTGAAGGGGACTAGCCCCCAAAACAAGCATAAGCTAAAGATGGCTGCAATACAAGCCTGACAGAGCATCACCAGAGAAGACACCCAACGCAACAACTGGTGATGTCCATGAATCACAGACTTCAAGCAGTCATTGCATGCAAAGAATATGCAACAAAATACTAAACATGACTACTTTCATTTACATAACATTGCTGTGAAGCAAACATTATGGTGCCCTGAAATTGGGGGGGGGGGGGGGGGGGGGGGGGGGGGGGGGGGGGGGGGGGGGGGGGGGGGGGGGGCTATGTATAAACACTGCTGTCATTTCTACATGGTGAAACCTAAATAAATAGAAATGGTCTTTATTAAAATCTGACAATGTGCACTTTACCTACAAGTGATGTTTTTCTATTACAAATCTCAAATTGCAGAGTACTGAGGCAAATAAATAAGTGATGGGTCTTTGTCCCAAACATTATGGAGAGCACTGTGATTGTACACATCCTGACCAAACGTCTTCATACACAAATATCAAACTACTATTAGCTAGGGGAAAAAAAAAATCTGCAAACATTCAAATGAACCGGATACTGACTAGCAATTTAAAATCTGGCTGTTGATCATAATATGTGTAGGAAAGAACTACAGATGTTGGTTTAAAATCAAAGATAGACACAAAATGCTGGAGTAACTCAGTGGGACAGATAGCATCTCTGGAGAGCAGGAATGGGTGACGAGGTCTGAAGAAGGGCCTCGACCCGAAACTTCACCCATTCATTCTCTCCAGAGATGCTGCCTGCCCCGCTGAGTTACTCCAGCATGTTACGTCTATTGTCAATCATAATAGTTTGAATGTTGTTCACATCAGGATTGAAAGCCAAGCCTACTTTCCCCATATGAACAGATGGGTCTCTTGAGCAATAGCTAAAAGATTATCTACATGTAAAAACAATTGAGCTCTATAAGATATTTTAACACATTTTTCAGATTTTTAAATTTGCTGTAATCAAATCAAAATTCAAGTAGTCTCATCAATTGTAGGGCACAAGATTTGTTGTGTATCATTTCATTTCAGTTCAGACTTAATGACTTTCATAATGACCATTAGATCAGAGTTAAACTAAGGAGAGAGAATGGATTTGCACGACAACAAAATAATTTCACAATAATGACGCTGCCTGCAATTATTAACTTGCCTGCACCCTGCAAATGAAAACTCCCAACTTCAGTTATTTTGACTGTATTAGGAATTTATGTTCATTACTTATCCCAACGTATCTCGTTCTACCCCACCTTACAAAGGTGAGGAATGCTTTGAATACTCAATCCCATTTCCTTGTCAGTGCATGCAATTCTTGCATCACGTAGAACTATTAGAGTCTACACGCACCAGTTATGGGGCTGGATGCAAACGCACAGACATTGACGGCTTGAAATTACAGAGATGGATAAAAATTACACTGCCGCATCACAGAGCATTCAAAATATTTGCTTTTCTAACTTTTAGCATGAATAGATGGTGCTTCACTAAACCACAGTTTTCTCACTCACTTTCTCTCTCTCTCTCTCTCTCTCTCTCTCCTTCCTCAGATTCTGCCCACGTTTGGCATCTATTGCAGAACTTCAGCTAACAAAGTCAGAAATCTCTCAATATAATTTCTCTCTTGTTTCTAGGGTGACCTTAATACACACCCACCAATCAGCATGCCTTTCAGTGGCAGGCCCTCGCCCAAGTGAAGCTTTAAAAACAAAGGCGATGAGAAGGGGAGGATGTTAAGGAAATTTCCATGTTAAGGTTGTTGCATTCCAGTTAATTATAGTCATTAGTTTTATTTCATGTGGCAGCATAATTGTTTGAAGTGACTTGCGGTTTCTAAAAGGGCAGTTGTTAGAGGTTGGGCTTTTCTTGGAGTGCAACATATTGTCTTGCATTTAAACAAATTCAGGCACTCATTTAGCCGTGGTAAAATAACAGAGGAAGCGTTGCTGGGAAACCAATGAATGAAATAAAAATAGGGACAATAATCACATTTCTGAAAATGCTTCGGAAAAATCCAAAAGAATATACCAGTAGAACCAAATCTACAACCACGATATTTATTAACCATTGATTTTGTAACTTCACCGAACCATCCATTCACTCACTAGACTATTGGTAATAAAGCCAGCAGCAATATCAGCTCAGCAGAATCAAAATAAAGATTAGGCCAATCGTGCACTGACCACTAGGGGTCAGTAATATGAGCACAAGCATTGGAGCTGTATAACACATAAAGAGCTGGAGTAACGCAGCGAGTCAGGCAGCATCTCGAGAATATGGATTGGAGACATTTTGGGTTGGGACCCTTCTTCAGACCAAATATGAATATTGATTTGTGTAACTTTAAGTATTACCTGCATTCACTATGTCCCCATCCAAGTCACACCAACTTCTCGTTCTCATCCAGCAAACAGCTAACAATGTCCTGTTTCCCTTAGTAACGTTACTATTTTGCATATCTTTCATTCATTTGATCCATATCTGTCTACATCACCGTTTATATCTCTCGTTTCCATTTCCCCTGACTCTCAGTCTGAAGACGGGTCTCAAACTGAAACTTCACCCCATTCCTCCACCGAGATGCTGTCTGCCTCGCTGAGTTACTCCAGCATTTTGTGCCCTTCTTCAGGCTGATCAGAACTGTGTTGTCAGGGCAGGTGGCACATTACGTGCCAAGCAGAAGCACTTTAGTGTGCAGTTGGAGTCACAGGGTGTGGGGTGGGGGAGGGAGATAAACATACACATACATATATACATACACACACACATATATATACACACACACACACACACACACACACACATATATATATAAATAAATAAATAAGATAGATGAATAAAATGAAAATAAATATATAAATAAATATGTGTGTGTGTATATACACACACACACACACACACACATATTTATTTATATATTTATTTTCATTTTATTCATCACACACATATTTGTGTGTGTGTGTGTGTGTGTGTATATACACACACACACCCACATACATATATGTGTGTGTGTGTGTGTGTGTGTGTGTGTGTATATATATATATGTGTGTGTGTGTGTATATATATGAATGACTGGGGGGGGGAATATGACAAATTCCCATACATTGTGTGCCACACAACAACTCGTACATATGTTCATGCTACCCAGGCTGCTCAGATGGAAACTGGATCTGACCCAAATGCTGTGGCCAAGGCAAGAACCCGGTTCAGAAGGAACATGATAAAGACTAGCAGCCCAGAACGATGAACAAAATTGAGATTTAAGAAAAGCAGGCTGACTGATTCATGCTTTAAGCTGGTCAACTGGTTTTACTTTCAATATTTATGACACTGTAAATTTGTTACACTATTCAAATAAAAACCTTCTTGACTAAGGAATGACTGGTGTGAAGTTATTCAGGCGTGTTGAAATCATTTTAACATCCCTGACGATATCAATCTAAATATTTTCAGGTTATTAACATTGTACTGGGACAAGTTTAAAGTGCAATGGCAAAAACAAGTAGGACTTGTACTGCCACTAAATGGAATTAAGGTTTTACTCCATTTATATAAAAAAAATCTTGCACAAACCATTGACTCAATTTATACCTCACACTGCCTGGTAAGGCCAGCAGTATAATCAAGGACGAGTCGCACCCTGGCCACTCCCTCTTCTCTCCCCTCAGGGAAAAGGGACACCTCCAGATTCTGAGAGAGTTTCTTCCCAGCTGTTATCAGGCAACTGAACCATCCAACCACAACTAGAGAGCAGTGCTGAACTACTTTCTACCTCATTGATGACCCTCGGACTATCCTTGATCGGACTTTACTGGCTTTACCTTGCACCACCTTTTTCTTATCACGTATCTGTACACTGTGAATGGCTCGATTCGGTCCACTGACTGGTCAGCACGCACCAAAAGCTTTTCACTGTACCTCAGTAAACATAACAATGAACTAAACTAACACTAAAAAAGCCATAACTTCACATTATGATATTTAATGACGTTACATTTTCAATGAGTGGATATTGAGCACAAGGTGACAGCAAAATATTAGCAAATACCATTCTATTTAAGAAACTGTAAGATGAAAGTATCAAAAGTTTAAACAAGCATGCTATTGCAAAATTGTACAAGTTGCGCTGAATGTAACCTATTTGAACAGAAATAGAGAATTTTGCAACAAACATTTTTGGCAGCTAAGCTAATTATAACATTTCACTCACAGGAAAGGCAAAGTTGCTCCATCCAAGTCAAATAGAAGACCATTTTAGATTAAACATACTGCATGTAATGAATTGTAACTGTTGCAAAATAGCCTTGGGAACATTCCATTTGCAGCAGATTGCATTCCAAACATTCACCGATACTATCACAATTAGATCACAATTTGTCAAACTAAAAATTTCATCTCCTTGAACAAATAGGTTTCAATAACACAAGTGGACATCAAACAATATTAATCAAAACAAAAAGAATTAAGAATACATGACTAATAGGTGGAACAACCATATGGATTAAAGGTTAAATCTATTTTGTATTACTACTGATAAATGCCATTTAAAGCTGGCCTGTCTAAATTAGTATCTTCCTGCAACCATCGAGATACTTTAAGCATGCACAGCAACATCACAACAGCTCTGAGCACCAAACTCAAATACAAGATGATTAAAGATTCAGTGTTAAGAGTTATACAGTACAGAAACAGATCTAACAGCCCACTTTGTTCATGCTGACCAAGATGCCTCATCTGAACCAGTCGTATTTGCCTATATTCGACATATCCCTGCAAGCCGTCAAGAGTCAAGTATGTTTTGATACGTCCCAAACAAAACAACGCAATTCTTACTTGGAGTGATACAGCATGGAAACAGGCCATTCGGCCCCTTACCCACACCGGTCAACATATAACTGCTACAATAGTCTCACCTGCCTGCATTCGGCCCATATCCCTCCAAACCTGTCCTATCCATGTACCTCTATTTCTTAAAGGTTGGGATAGTCCCTGCCTCAACTATCTCCTCTGGCAGCTCGTTACATACACCCACCACCTTTTGTGTGAAAAAGTTATCCCTCAGATTCCTATTAAATATTTTATCCTTCACCTTAAACCTATGCTCTCTGGTCCTCGATCCCCCTATTCTGGGCAAGATACTCTGTGCATCTATCTGATCTATTCCTCTCATTATTTTATACCCCTCTATAAGATCACATGCCGCTGTGAGGATTCTCCCAACGCCGGAGCACCATCACCCGGCGAGAACGGCCTGGAACATCGGGCCTCCATGGAGGCAACTGTGGAGGCCTCAATGGGCCCGACTATGGGTAAACTGGGGATGGGGACTGGACTTTGTGCCTTCCCTCATAATGGGAACCATTGTGGGGGGATGTTTTTATGTTTAAATATCTTTATTATTGTTATGTCTGTATTCTTTCTTTATGTGCTGCACGGAGAGGACGCTGATGCTGTTTGTTCGCCGGTTCTCCGTTTGCTATTGTCTGTTACTATTGTAAATCGACTTTGAGTCTTAGAAAAGCGCTATAAAAATTAAATTTATCATATCATCACCTACTTGCAGCAGCACAACAGATATGTAAACATTGTACTCAATAGATACCGTAATAAACAGGAAGTTCTATGAATTAAAAACAATATAACGCAAAAACCAAATCCAAGCTCGAAGTCCTAAGTTCAAACAAGACAGTACGTAGTCGGGCGTTTTGTTGCAGTTCGTACAGTGTAATAGCCTGATGGTTGAAAAGAGTGGTTGAACACATCTTTGTCCTCATTAAGGACAAATTTGTCTACCTAAGGAGTTGCTGTTGAGATTGTTGACAGCTTCAAGTATCTTGGCATGCATATCACTGGCAACCTGACCTGGTCCCTTCCTACTGAATGCGTAGGAAGGACCTGCCAACGCTGGTTTAAACCAAAGATAGACACAAAAAGCTGGATTAACAGTAAGCCCTACTGCAAGCATCTCTGGAGACAAAAACATGAGACCTGGCTGAATAAGTTTAGCTGAGTATTAACTGAAGCCCTGAAGCCACCAAATCATGGGTCTGGCAGGTCACCTAGACAGGGGCCTTTTGCTGCAAGATGCTCATCTAACCGCAAGAGTTACTCCAGCTTTTTGCTTCATCTCTAAAATGAGCAAGCTATGAGGGCTGATGATCCAGAAAAGAAGCACTAAGCAATGCTACAGATTTTGGAAGAACCCCGTGAATATTCTTAGCACCCAGATATGCACCATATGCTAATATGGAAGTCCGGAGTTATGTCAGACATGCATTATAGCGCTGGTATGGCAACTGTGTCCCTGCTCTTGACTAGCCTGGACAATACAGACTTCTAATGACTCGAAGGGTCTCGACCTCAAACGTCGCTTATATCATGCCATGAACAAGCTGTCCAACAACAAAGCAAGTGGCTCCAGCATATCTCTGCTGAACACTTAAGTACTATGTGCTCAAATCCTGTGGCATAAATGGCTTTAAACATTCATGTAGTAATATCGCTCAATGCACCCAAGTTAAGTGTTTAGGAAGTCATTAAGGACAGAGCTGGTAAAGTAGGCAGCCTAAATAATTACAGGCCCATAGCTTTAGCCAGCATATTGTCAAAAGTTTTAGAAAGAGTTCTGCTGGATAGAATAAATGAGTTTGTTAACTCCACAGATAACCAGTTTTGCTTTAAAGCTAAACATGGCACTGACTTGTGCATATATGCCCTAAAGGAGATTGTAAACAAATATAGAGACAAAAACTCTTCAATTCTTATGTGCTTTTTTGATGCTTCCAAAGCCTTTGACCGAGTTAATCACAGAAAGCTGTTTGGTAAAATGAGTCAAAGAGGGGTGCCTGAATACATTGTTAGAATTCTGGCCTACTGGTATGCCCACCAGACTATGCAAATAAAATGGGGCAATAGGGTCTCAGCCCCATTTGGGGTTAGCAATGGTGTTAGACAAGGGGGAATTTTGTCCCCAGTCCTTTTTTAATCTATATATTGATGATCTGTCAGAACAATTGAAGGCCTGTAACATTGGGTGCGTGATTGGTAATATTTTAGTGAACCATATTATGTATGCAGATGATCTCGTGGTCTTTAGTCCATCTAGCGCTGGTCTCCAGCAGCTCCTTACTATATGTTCTGTTTATGGTGTGGAACATGACATTAAATATAATGCTAGTAAGAGTACTGTTATGGTCTGTAGAACCAAAGAGGATAAATGCCTAAAATATCCTGATTTTAAATTATCTGACAACAATCTTAGTGTCTGTAATAAGATAAAATATCTAGGGCATATTATTACAGAACAAATGACAGATGAGGCAACGACGCATGCTGTATGTACAGGCGAATATCCTCTTGCGTAAATTTGGTACGTGTGCAGATGTGGTGAAGATGTCGCTATTTAGAGCATACTGCACACCCCTCTACACTGCGCACCTGTGGTCGAACTATTTAAAGACAAGTATGCAGAGACTAAAGGTGGCATATAACGACGCCATGAGAACACTGCTAAGGCAATCTAGTTGGTGTAGTGCCAGTAATATGTTTATGGCTGCAGGAGTCAGTACTTTAGAAGCTATCCTAAGACACCACATGTATAAATTCATTTGCAGGATAAATGACTCTAAAACAGTGCTTATTGTGGCCTTGTCAAACATAAGGGTTAGCACTACACGCTACGAATCCCAGCTGTGGAGACACTGGTATCGTTGTCTCGTTGTAGGGCATTGATCATCTTTTAATCTGGATTTTTAACTTAAGGGTATTGTGGGTTTTAAAAAATATATAAATTATGACGTTTTTATGTGATATACCATGATTTTATATGTGCTTATGATATTTGATATGCAATGCATTTTTAATGTAAATGTTGCCCCTTGTCTGGACCTTGAGTCCGTAATAAAGATTATTATTATTATTAGTAAAAGTTTCAGTCCAAGCAAACAAAATCCAACACTGAGCCACACACAAGACATTTGAACAACTGATCAAAGGTCTGGAGTAAAGGATGGTATAATTACCTTAAAATGAGGAAGAGGGGTTTGGTGAGGAAGTTCGAGTGCTCAGACTCTCAAAGCACACACAGGAAAGTGAATAAAATCAGCCATATGCCAAAGGACTTGGAGGAGCACAGAAATGAAGTTCTGAGGCTGCAGAGAAAGAGCAAGGATAAAAAAAACAAAAAAAAACGGGTTAAAAACAAACCTACAAACAGTCACGTTCAAACAAGAAGTCAAAACATGAATACAGCTGACTTCAGCAATCTAAATTTAAACCATCATTTGGTCCCCTTCCACTTTCCAGTGAATGTTTTACTCAAAAGTAAAAATTATTGAAACACAATAATATAGGAGTAGAGATGTCTAGAACTTGGGTCAGTCGCAAAGTACAAAATCAGCCATTTTGCCACATAATGTATTCACCTTAAGGGCAGGGACCACTGAATTTATCTAAATCGAGTGCACTATGGCAGCTCAAAATATATATAACCTTCCTTCGTTTGTGGCTTCACAGTTGGGGAAAACATTCTGAAGCAAAACGCCAATAATCCACAATCCAATGATTTGGTCCAAACTCACCTGGTAATGTTAAATGTGCCCCAGGGCCCTGGCTCACATTCACCAAAAACATCTGGTTGTAATATTATAATACTGTTTAATATTTAAAAGTGTTGGTGTTTTAATGGAACCAACATCCAAAGGCCAACAAAACATGCTGGCACCACACCACTAAGAATGAGCATGCTAGTTTAGAATTTCACTGTACTTTAGTTTAGTTTAGAGATACAGCACAAAAGCAGGCCCGTCGGCCCACCGAGTCCACGCTGGCCAGCGATCCCTACACACTAAAGGGCTGTCCCACTATACGAGTTTACCCAAGAGCTCTCCCGAGTTTTAAAAACACTCAAACTCGTGGTAGAATGTACGTAGCGGGTACGTCGGAGCTCGGGATGTCTCTTAGCGGCTCATAACGCTAACGGCAGGTACTCGGGAAACACGGTAAGCTCGTGAAGTTTTTTCAACATGTTGAAAAACATCCACAAGAACCCTGATTACCTATGAGCAGCTATTACCGTAATTCTCCGAGTTCGAATCAGGGGAAACTCGGGAGAACTCTTGAATTACCTCGCACAGTGGGACAGGCCCTTTACACTATTCGACACACACAAGGGACAATTTACATTTATACCAAGTCGATTAACCTACAATCCTGCACGTCTTTGGAGTGTGGGAGGAAACTGAAAAACTCTGAGAAACCTACGCGGTCACAGGGAGAACGTACAAACTCCGTTAAGGGGCAGCACAGATCGAACCCGGGTCTCTGGCGCCGTAAGTGCTATAAGGCAGCAACTCTACCGTTGTGCCACCATGTCACCCCATACTGAACCCAGACATTCTGTTCAGCCCATTCTGCGTTCAGTGCTTGCCACTCTTCAATTCGGCTAAGTGATCTCTTGTACTTCCTTGTGTACTTAACCCTGCCTTACTCTGCAATCCAAACTATTTGCCTCACTGTCTAGTGGCAGAGAGTTCCATAGTTGAACTACTGAACGAAGCAGTGAACTTGATTCATTCTTTAAACTCATGGTTCCAATTCTGGGCTCATTTACAAGCATGCCATCAAAATCAAAATCCTGTCAGGTGATCATTCCCTTCTTTCCACACTCTGTCACCCTTGAAGTTTGTTTGACTCATGAAACCCCAGCTTGATCTTGAACATGTAGATGGATTTATTTCCCTTCAGATCCTATAGTACTAAGATATTTTTCTCTAGAGATTCTGCATCCATTTTGTGACACCATTATCAGGACTTCAAAATCAATTTGCCGGCTTATTTAAAAAAAAAAAGAATTTTAAAACATTATTATTTTGATTTTCTGTATTTTGATTAAGAAAGTCAAAGAGTAGACTTTCTTACCATTTATCACCTACCATTTAAAAGCAACAATTTCAGTGTCCATCACTTTGGTTGTGCTTATCTGAGTTATCTTCAAATAAAGTGTGTGGTGTTTTGATTTGTAGCAAATGTTAACTTGCGAAGGAAGTCAAAGAGTAGATTATCTTAGCAAACTAACAGTTGCAGTAAATCAAAACACCACACACTTTTTTGAAGATAACTCCAAGATCTGAAGGGTCTCGACCCGAAACATCACCCATTCGTTCTCTCCAGAGATGCTGCCTGTCCTGGAGTTACTCCAGCTTTTTGTGTCTTTCAAAGATAAGCACAACTAAAATGATGGACACTTTGAAATGGTGGCTTTAAATGGTAGGTGATTATGCGCACAATGTCAGCAGGATGATAGGTAGAATCCAAATAGCTTGGTGGCTTAAATTTTCAAATGCACAAAACAAATGACATTAAAAATTTCATAATTACACATTACCACTAAACAGAAGTTTTAATGGGAAGCACAACCTCAAGGCAAATGCATTTTGTTCTAAGTTTATCTTTCAGATCTGGTTGAAATGTTCCATTCACCATCACCAGGCAACTTACTGCTTTGGTAACAATGCCTAATTTCAGAATGCCCTTCGGCACGTGCTAATCCAATCATACCTCATGTACTGCATGAATGGACTATTCTGTAATACAATGAAAAATTCATGATTTAAATAAAAACTCTTGGGTAACATTAATCTCACATGCCTTAAATCTTAATGTTGGCTTGCTTATATGATAATAATAATAATAATATCTTTTATTGTCATTGCAACGAGATTTAGTATGCAGCTCCAACTGATGAAAAAGAAAAGTAAAATAAATAAATAAGCTGTGTGTCGTGACCATCCAAGGGAGACAGTCCGGGGGGGGGGGGGGGGGGGGGGGTGGGGGGGCACTCAGCAGGGCCGGTTCAGAGCCGCTATAGCTCTTGGAATAAAGCTGTTTCTGAGTCTGGAGGTTCGGGCGTAGAAGGTCTTGTAACGTCTGCCGGAGGGAAGTAATAATAATAATAAATTTTATTTATGGGCGCTTTTCAAGAGTCTCAAGGACACCTTACAAAAATTTAGCAGGTGGAGATTGGGGCGTATTCTCCATTATGGGACCTCCTGAAGTCAATAATCAGCTCCTTGGTCTTGGAGGTGTTTAGTGACAAGTTGTTACGTGTGCACCAGTCCGCCAGGTTCTGCACCTCCGCCCTGTATTTTGTTTCATCACCGTTGGTGATCAGCCCAATCACTGTTAGGTCGTCTGCAAACTTCACGATGGTGTTGGTGTCGAATGCAGGAACACAGTCGTGAGTGAAGAGGGAGTAGAGCATGGGGCTTAGTACACTAGTACACACATGATGGAGTGATGGCAATGGTAGGATAACAAAAATTCTGGAGAAACTCAGCGGGTGAGGCAGCATCTATGGAGCGAAGGAATAGGTGACGTTTCGGGTCGAAACCCTTCTTCAGACTGATGAGGGGATGGGGGGGGAGGGGGTGGGAAGAAGAAGCAGTGGTAGGATGGTGCCTACTTGACCGTGAAGATGCAGTAGAGAATGGTGCCTGTATAATAGACATCGAAGGTGTTAGTAGCGGGTCAGTCTTTTAGTTTAATTTCTACTGCATGGAAACAGGCCATTCAGCGTACCGAGTTGACAACAGCCAGCGATCCTGCACACACTAGGATTAATTATGCCCAGCAAATTAACTTACAAACCTGCATGTCTTTGGAGTGTGGTAAAAAACAGTAGCACCCGGACAAAATGCACGTGGTCACAGAAAGAACGTACAAATTCTTTACCGACAAGCACCCGTAGTCAGGATCTAACCCAGGTATTTGGTGCTGTAAGGCAGCAACTATCACTGCGCCACCGTGCTGCCCAAATACCGCTTCATTTACGAAGATGTTGAAGAATTTCTAAAGATCAAGGATCTACAGACTGCTGTTTTACAAAGCGAGGCAAAATGCTGGAGTAATTTAGCAGGTCAGGCAGCATCTCTGGAGAACATAGAAAGGCAATGTTTTGGGTCGAGACCCTTCTTCTAAAGAGCACCTTTTCACCACTGCCATTGCATGCGGCTTGACAAGACAGACCATCTTGGCCGCCTGATCCCACTGACTTACCTGAACCTGGGTGGTGTTGAGGTCCACCTTCATGGTCTTGCATCCCTATGAATAGAAACATAGAAAATAGGTGCAGGAATAGGCCATTCGGCCCTTCGAGCCTGCACCGTCATTCAATATGATCATGGCTGATCGTCCAACTCAGTATCCTGTACCTGCCTTCTCTCCACACCCCCTGATCCCTTTAGCCGCAAGGGCCACATCTAATTCCCTCTTAAATATAGCCAATGAATTGGCCTCAACTACCTTCTGTGGCAGAGAATTCCAGAGATTCTCCACTCTCTGTGTGAAAAATGTTTTCCTCATCATGGTCCTAAAAGATTTCCCCCTTATCCTTAAACTGTGACCCCTTGTTCTGAACTTCCCCAACATCGGGAACAATCTTCCTGCATCTAGCCTGTCCAACCCCTTAAGAATTTTGTAAGTTTCTAAAAGATCCCCCCTCAATCTTCTAAATTCAAGCGAGTGCAAGCCGAGTCTATCCAGTCTTTCTTCATATGAAAGTCCTGACATCCCAGGAATCAGTCTGGTGAACCTTCTCTGTACTCCCTCTATGGCAAGAATGTCTTTCCTCAGATTAGGACACCAAAACTGTACGCAATAATCCAAGTGTGGTCTCACCAAGACCCTGTACAACTGCAGTAGAACCTCCCTGCTCCTATACTCAAATCCTTTTGCTATGAATGCTAACATACCATTCGCCTTCTTCACTGCCTGCTGCACCTGCATGCCTACTTTTAATGACTGGTGTACCATGACACCCAGGTCTCGTTGCATCTCCACCTTTCCTAATCGGCCATCATTCAGATAATAGTCTACTTTCCTGTTTTTGCCACCAAAGTGGATAACCTCACATTTATCCACATTATACTGCATCTGCCATGCATTTGCCCACTCACCCAGCCTATCCAAGTCACCTTGCAGCCTCCTAGCATCCTCCTCACAGCTAACACTGCCCCCAGCTTCATGTCATCCGCAAACTTGGAGATGTTGCATTCAATTCCCTCGTCCAAATCATTAATATATATCGTAAATAGCAGGGGTCCCAGCACTGAGCCTTGCGGTACCCCACTAGTCACTGCCTGCCATTGTGAAAAGGACCCGTTTACTCCTACTCTTTGCTTCCTGTCTGCCAGCCAGTTCTCTATCCACATCACTACTGAACGCCCAATACCGTGTGCTTTAAGTTTGTATACTAATCTCTTATGTGGGACCTGGTCGAAAGCCTTCTGAAAGTCCAGATATAACACATCCACTGGTTCTCCCTTATCCACTCTACTAGTTACATCCTCGAAAAATTCTATAAGATTCGTCAGACATGATTTACCTTTCATAAATCTATGCTGACTTTGTCCAATGATTTCACCACTTTCCAAATGTGCTGCTATCCCATCTTTAATAACTGATTCTAGCAGTTTCCCCACTACCGACATTAGACTAACTGGTCTGTAATTCCCCATTTTCTCTCTCCCTCCCTTTTTAAAAAGTGGGGTTACATTAGCTACCCTCCATTCCTCAGGAACTACTCCAGAATCTAACGAGTTTTGAAACATTATCATTAATGCATCCACTATTTCTGGGGCTACTTCCTTAAGTACTCTGGGATGCAGCCTATCTGGCCCTGGGGATTTATCGGCCTATAATGCATTCAATTTACCTAACACCACTTCCCGGCTAACCTGGATTTCACTCAGTTCCTCCATCTCCATCAAAAAATAAAGCCGATTTTGTCAAGGAAGCACTTTGAGACGGTAATCCATGCCTTTGTTACCACCCGGCTGGATTACTGCAATGCACTGTATCTGGGGGTTAGTCGGTCCTCCATCGCCCGTCTCCAGATGGTACAGAATGCAGCTGTTCGTCTCTTGACAGGCACACGAAAGCATGATCATGTTTCTCACCTTTTGGCCTCTCTCCACTGGCTGCCTATTCAGTATAGGATTCGTTTTAAAATTATTTTATTTACTTTTAAATCCCTAAGTGGTCTTGCCCCGTCCTACCTATCTGAGCTTCTTCACCCTTATTCGCCCTCCCGCTCTCTCAGGTCAGATCATCAGCTGCTCCTGATTGAGCCAAAAACTAAGCGGAAGCTCAGAGGGGACCGTGCCTTTGCTGTGTCGGCTCCGAGATTGTGGAATGAATTGCCTCTGCACGTTAAACAGGCCCCTTCTCTAGCTGTTTTTAAATCACTCCTGAAGACATATCTATTCTCCATGGCCTTTGTAGACCAGTGAGGCGTCGAATTGTTTATTAACTTTATTTGCTTGGTTTTGCTGCGTTGTTTGTACTTGTGTTTTATGTTTTTTAATTTATTGTTTGGATTTTTGTATGTAATTTATGCGCCTCGTGTTAGTTGTATGTTCTGTTGTTCTGCCTGTTTTATGATGTCTTGCTTGTTTTCTTTTTTCTGTACAGCACTTTGGTCAGCTTTGGTTGTTTTTAAGGTGCTTAACAAATAAAGTTATTATTATTATTATCTCATTTGACCCCCGGTTCCCTGCTATTTCCGGCAGATTATTTATGTCTTCCTTAGTGAAGACAGAACCAAAGTAGATATTCAGAACCAAAGAATCATTGACTTCCGCCTCAAGCTCAACACCTTTCACAAGCATGCTTCCCCAACCACTTCCTCAAAAACCTAGAAACCACATATGAACTGATATCACGCTATTCCTAAACTCCACGCATTCAATGGAATTCGTCTCTCTCCAGAATTCCACAATGTTCCTACTGTTTTCGTGGATATTGCAACCCTTCCAAAATTTCTTCAAATCATCTTATGACCGAGGGTGTATGAAGGAACTGGTTTAAACCAAAGATAGACACAAAATGCTGGGACAGGCAGCTTCAAAGACTTTTGCCATTTTCCTAGTTCTCAGCATAGGGCAATGATTTTGATTTTAAATCGAGACAGTGTTTGAGCAACTCAGCAGGTCAGACAGCATCCCAGAGTACACAGTGAGCGGCACAGTGGTGCAGCAGTGAAGTTGTTGCCTTACAGCGCCAGTAACCTGGTTACGGCGGCAGGCGCGGGCACACCGCGACGCCCTGTGTCTCCCTTTCAAGGGAGATGCTAAAAATGCATTTCGTTGTCTCTGTACTGTACACTGACAATGACAATTAATTGAATCATTTCAATCATTTCATTTCATTTCATTTTCATTTCATTTCGATCCTGCCTATGGGTACTGGGTGTATGGAATTTATACGTTCTCCCTGTGGCCACATGGGTTTTCTCCAGTACCCCGGTTTCTTCCCACATTCCAAAGATGTGCTGGTTATGTTAGGTTAATTGGCTTCTGTAAATTATCCCTAGTGTGTAGGATAGAATTAGTGTATGGGTGGACGCTGGTCTGCACGGACTCTGTGGGCCAAAGGGCCTGTTTCCACAATGTATCTCTAAATCATGAATAGGTGTTATTTCCATTCAAATATTATCTCCTGATGTTCTGCTTAGTTTGATGTCTCCTAGCTCCTGGTTTTGACTTTGCAAACCACATTGTCTTATTCTGACACTGTAGGTCCCATGATTTCTGAATTCCCCCCTACCACAGCAAGTTGCTGCTCAGCATAGAGCAGCTATCGTAAACTCTGGTACCTGGAAGGTAATCTCTAGCTAGTGGAAGGTAACGGGGAGATCCGGTTTCCTCTTAGTCCACAGACGTACAGGTTTGTAGGTAATGCTGAATTGGTTCTGTCAGAGCTCTCGTCTTTGTATTTCGTACTGATCAGTAGGAAACGCTGTTTTGGATTAACTGATACTGCAGGGGGGCCGCCATATTATCCAGTTATTTCCTATCCGCAGTACAGCTGTCAAAGTAAGTTCCCAGTTGCTAGTGTTTGCAGTAACTACTTGTGGGATGTGTTCAAGGCTCAGACCACTTTTTTTTTTAATTCTCCAATAACCATCCATTATTTTCAGCCTATAAGCACATGCATGAGAGTGATATTTATTTTTACTTGCAAAATGACAATTGCTTTGAGAAACTACCCAAATCAAGAATTATATAAAAACAGCCATTCCTGTAAAAGCCTTCACCAACTTAAAGGTCAAATCAAATTCAGTTTATAGATTGAATATGTTGAAGAGCCATTTTTTTCAAGAACATGGATTAAAACTAGGTTTAATTATGGGAGAATCTAGGACCAGAGGGCACAGTCTCAGAATAAAAGAATGTATCTTTAGAATGAGACGAGGAGGAATTTCTTTAGCCAGAGGGTGGTGAATCTGTGGAATTCATTGCCACAGACGGCTGCGGTCAAGTCATTGGGTATTTTTAAAGCAGAAATGGACCATTATTGATCATGGAACTTCACAAATATTGTATGACCTCAATGTTCTGATTTGTAAACCAACCTTTGTATAATAATGGCAACCACACGGAAGAATAAACCAACACTGTTAAAAACAGCCAAATTTTCTCACAACAGTGCTCCAAGTTATTTGAATGTATTACTATTACCAAATCGGAGGTGTTAACTTTCCAAAAACAAAAATGCTGAAATCAAACCAATTGGACAAATAAATGCAGAATTAGGAAGAGAACTGTATTTATGTTCTCAGCGCTATCTTTATATGTTACACACCATCGACTACGAAGCACAAAAAATGGACAACCTTAAATTACCACAAATAAAAACAGTATATGAACTAATCTGACTTCAATTAAAATGCAATTGCAAAATACTGTTTACATTTTTAATAAATAAAATCTGGAGCTTTACAGGTAAGTGACATGAAAGCAAACATAGAAACAACTTGGATGTAAATGTAGATGGGCTGGTTATTAAGTTTGCAAATGAGACCAAAATAACTGGAGTTGCAGCGAGTAAGGCTGTCAAAGCATACAGTGCGATATAGATCAGATATAGAAATGGGTGCAGAAGTTTAATGTGATAATGATGGCACAATACGATTATGGAATTCAAGGGGCTATATATATATATACGCGTGTGCAGAGAATGGAGGGATATAATGTGCATGCAGGGAAAGGAAATTAATTTAACCGCAATATTTTCAGCACATTGTGGACCGATGGAACTGTTCCTCCATTGTACTGTTCCATATTCTTTCAACGTTGCATCATATCCAATAAACCTATTTAAAGTTATCTCATTGCACATCTGATGCAAATCAGATAACAATTGAAATTACAGTAGTTACTTTTAGCTTTTAGATGGAATGAAAGAAAAGCAGAATTTGAATAGGATGATTTTCAGTGCTCAGATTACCAATGAGTCAGAGAAACTTAAAAAAAAAACAATACCATCAAACCGTACAGCTATAAAGAGGGGATACTGCATCTCAATTCTCAAAGCCCAATAACTAAGCAAAATTGGCAAAGCGTTACAGATGCTGGTTTACAAAAAAAAGAAAGTGCTGGAGTAACTCAGCAGGTCAGTAGCATCTCTTGAGAACATGGATGGGCGACGGTTTGGTTGGCATCCCCCTTTAGACTGCATCAGACTTTACAGATCATTGTTTTTTAATATACAATGCAAACTTCATTCTTAAACTGTACCCACTTCTCTGGTCACAGCTTCAATACATCGTCCCGTCACTTAACCAAACCTTCAAGCCACAACAGCGGTCCATTCTGAAATGTCTGTTACAAAAAAGTACACCAGAGAATGCAAATCTCTGGGAATTTACAGATGACTAGTACTTTGAGGTATATAATATTCAACATGCCACAAGAAACAGGAGAACCAGGGAACTTGCTTTACATTTAATTATTTTAAAACTCAAAGATGTACAACATGTCAGCACAACAAAAATATATTAAATAGGCAAACAG
Organism: Leucoraja erinaceus; assembly: GCF_028641065.1. NCBI lineage: Eukaryota > Metazoa > Chordata > Chondrichthyes > Rajiformes > Rajidae > Leucoraja > Leucoraja erinaceus. Next base: position 4,162,233 of record NC_073412.1, on the reverse strand, counting down.
ATGTATTGATTTTTTTCAATATTTCCTAATACACCAAAACATTGAGTCAGAGTTGGATGGCACATAAACAGGCTCTTCAGTTCACCTTGTCCGTGCCCATTAAGTTGGCATATTGGACAAGTCCCATTTGCCTGCATTTGGCCTTCCCCAAACCCGTCATTTCCATATAATTGTCCACATAGCTTTTAAAAGCTGTAATTGTACCCGCTTCTTTAGCTTCCTCTGGCAGCTCAACCGCGACATGGACCATCCTCTGAATGAAAAAGGTGCCGAAGGTCTATTTTAAATCTCTTCCCTCAAACCTTAAGCCTATGCCCTCTACTTTTAGAATCCTCTACCATGGGAAAAAGACTGAGCATTCACTGTTCATGCCCGTCATGATTTTGTATAACTCAACAAATAACACCAGTGTCTCGTAAACTCCAAACCTACAAACCAGAACGTCTTTGGAGTGAGGGAGAAAACCCACACAAGTCACAGGGAAAACGTAAAAAATTCATACAGACAAGCACCTGTAGTCTGGATCGAACATGGGTCTCTGGCGCTGTAAGGCAGCAGCTCTACCAGTGCTCCACCATGCCGCCCATTCTCCAATCTCTTATGTACCCTTTCCAACTCGATGACATCCTTCCGATAGCTCGGCTGGAAATTATAACATTTCTTCAGGCAAGCATTTGCTAACTAATACAATATCAAATGCCAAGTTGAGAGCAATGGTTTTCCCCATACAAGTTAAACTTTGAATGTTCCAGGAAACATCAACAAAAGTTGCGCAAGTAATTACAAAATATGACAGCTGAAATTTGAATATTCATCCAGCTCTAAAGTCCCAAGTATGTTTCAACAAGCGAAAACTACTATTTTCAATTGCAGGTTTTTAGTGTGGTTTATTATACTCATTTGTACCGAGGTACAGTGAAGAGCTTTGTTTTGCATGCTATCCAATCCTGATCAGATAATACTATACACAAATATAATCCACTATACACAGATACAATCACTCAAATCAGTATGTGGAGCAAAAGGGGGAGATATAGAGTGCAGAATATAGTTCTCAGCATTTTAGTGCATCAGTTCCATAAGCAAAGTTCAAAGTCCGCAATAAGGTAGGGTGAATCGGGACAGTACCCAAGCTTATGGAAGGACACTTCAGAAGCCTGAAGAAGAAAATAAGAGGAAGAGGAAAATAAGTTATTTGAATCTGATGGTGTGTGCGTTCAAGCTTCTGTACCTTCAGCCAGACGGGAGCAGGAAGAAACATAGAAATATAGAACATAGAAAATAGGTGCAGGAGGAGGCCATTTGGCCCTTCGAGCCAGCACCGCCATTCATTGTGATCATGGCTGACCATCTCCTATCAATAACCCGTGCCTGCCGGAATGAATGACCCCAGGGGGAAAAGCGTTTTTGATTATTTGGCTGCTCTTCTGAGGCAGCTTGAAGTGTAGATGGACTCAATGGTGGGAAGTCTAGTCTGTGAGATGGACTGAGCTACATCCACAACTCTGCAATTTCTTGCATTCTTAGGCCAAACTGATCCCACACCAAGCTGTGATACAACTTAAAAGATATGCTTTCACTAGTGCATCTGTGGAAGTTTATGTGTGCCATTGGAGACAAGCCAAATGTTCTCAATCTCCTAAGGAAGTGGAGAACTTGGTGCATCTTCACAGCAGTCATGTCAATATGGTTGGTTCAAGAGCATTAACCCAAAGAAATTAACCATGCAACTATTTCACCAAACTAATTGTTTTTAAAACATTCTTTGAAACAAATATCTTCATTAAACTGTATTGCAAGGTATGCAGCAAATTCTACATACATGAATGCTGGTAGTTATCAACAGTCAGACATTTCAGTTCATTGATAGCCTGATAAGGTTGTGCAAAATAATTTTCAAATAACTGACTTAATAGTTTGCATGAGAAAAAATGTAGGTCAGATACATTTTGCAAAATAAATTACAGCTTGCATTTTGCAGAAGGCTTGAGTGCAATTTATGCAGTGCATGACAATTATCACACCCATCCAGATCCACACATTATACCAAGACATTAACAAAGGAAATAGACTTCTTTAGTCAAATTCCTCTTTGACAGGTACGCTGCCAAAACATCTTAAATATTCCAAATGGAATAGTTGATTATTATCTTCCAAAACCAAGTTTGCATGAGATGCAATCTCAAGTGTCAAAATTTGCTTTGCAAATGTCAAGCCCACTAGTTGCTTGAGAGAGCATTTTTAACTTCCTTATTCACCAACCGTACCCTTCTCAATAGTCCAGAAAAAGGGGTAGAGAAACATTATATACGTATTTATTGGCCAAAGATAGACACAAAATGTCGAAGTAACTCAACGGGACAAGCAGCATCTCTGGAGAGAAGGAATGGGTTACTTTTCAGGTCGAGACCCTTCTTCAGACCCGACCCGAAACATCACCCATTCCTTCTCTCCAAAGATGTTGCCTGTCCCGCTGAGTTGCTCCAGCTTTTTTGTGTTTATCTGGCACTCAAGATAGTAAACATCAGGGTTAATTTTCAGGCCAGCTACTGCCCTGGCTATTCATCCTAAACAGTTAAAAAGAAAACAAGTTGACCAAGATTCAAGTACACAAACATGCCAAGAACTAAACATTACTCCGATCCCAGCACAGAATTCCAAACAACCAAGTCACTTCCTATTCCCACCCTTGATTATACATATTTAGTGAAACACAAAAAAGGATTATCTTGCTGCACGCACATTTGCATCTTTCCTGGGAAAAGCACTTTCTAAATCTAATTCAGCATTCCATGTACTATTAAGCACCAAACTCCCGATAAATTTCCCAAAACATTCATAATTGTACAATTAAGGAAACAGTTTACCAACTTTCTATAGGTGTATTCAGTTCATCTCAACTACCATAAAAAGAGTTTAGGAATCATCTGTAACTGGTATTCTATTCCTGCTGCATAGATTAACACAGCTTCCAATTTAGCCAGTTAAGTTTGGTTCAATGACTGATATTTTAGTCCACCCAACCATTCTGCTCTGCTAGCCAAATAAACGTTGCCCTTTTCACCCTTGGAAAGCATGAGCTCATGTAGGCCAACACGTACAAAAAGGTTACCCACTCAAATTTTTTTTTTTAATTAACTGCTGTACAGGGAGAACCAGTTCCCTTGTTTCAAGACTATCGACATTCACCCTCCTTGAGTTGCGCTGCAGCACAAGCCTGCACTTCACAACTCCCACAGGACAACTAACAAAGGAGTCAAACAGAAAGCAAGACATCTGGACACTAATAGTCCACAGTACGGAGCAGATGTAAATGCAGTTCAGTAAAATTAGACATGACAGAAGGGGCTTTTGATTAATCAATACTGGAGTGCAATTCCAAAGGAATCTTGGAGATAAAGGACAGAAGCAACCACAGAAAGTCCTTTCAGAGTAACAGGACACTACAAAATGATTTCAATTGAATTTTCTTTTCAAGTCATGTGCAAGTTGTGTGCACATTTCAAATTTTAGCAATGGGCGACATACTCCAGCGGGAAAACATTCATGCCAACTGAGTCTAATTAAATAGGAAACATTACAGTTTCGAATTAAGAGGGCAATCAGTATTTCTTACTGCAAAGCAGCACCATATTGGAACAAAGATACATTTACTTCATGAAATTTTAAAAATCTGACTAACTACACGTTCTATCTTAAAGTAGCAATTTAACTAATAATTTGGATGAAGAGTAGCAGATCCAATTTTGATTTGGAAGATAAAAATTAGAGCAACTGGGTTTAGCATCAATTGCAACTGTACAAATGGTTTAAAACTTTGACGCTTTTCATTATACCTCGGTACACGTGACAATAAACTAAATAACATTGCAAAATAGCAATATATTGCACAGATAGAAACACACATAGAAAATAGGTGCAGTTGGCCATTTGGCCCTTCGAACCAGCCTTTTCAATATGGTCATGGCTGATCATCCAAAATTAGTACCCCGTTCCTGCTTTCTCCCCATAGCCCTTGATTCAGTTAGCCCTAAGAGCTATATCTAACTCTTTTGAATGCATCCAGTGAATTGGCCTCCATTGCCTTCTGTGGCAGAGAATTCCACAGATTCACAACTGTGTGAAAACGTTTTTCCTCATCGTAGTCAAATGAATTGCCTACCACATATTCTTAAACTGTGACCCCTGGTTCTAGACTACCCCAACATCGGGAACATTTTTCCTGCATCTAGCTTGTCCAATCCCTTAAGAATTTTATATGTTTTTATAAGATGCCCTCTCATCCTTCTAAATTCCAGGGAATACAAGTCCATTCGATTAATTCTTTCATCATATGTCAGTCCCGCCATCCGAGGAATTAATCTGGTGAACCTGCGTTGCACTTCCTCAATAGCAAGAATGTCCTTCCTTAAATTAGGAGACCAAAACCGTACACAATACTCCAGGTGTGGTCACACCTGGGCCCTGTACAACTGCAGGTAAGACCTCCTTGCTCCTATACTCAAATCCTCTCGCTCTGAAGGCCAACATGCCAATTGCTTTCTTCACTGCCTGCTGTACCTGCATGCTTACTTTTAGTGACTGATGTACAAGGACACCCAGGTCTCGTTGCACCTCCCCTTTTCCTAATCTGACACCATTCAGATAATAATCTGCCTTCCTGTTCTTGCTACCAAAGTGGATAACTTTGGATAATTGAGTAAAGTCATTTTAAATCAATTTAACCATTATACACAGTTAAAAGTGAGCAACATGGCAGTGATGAACTATAGGAAGCAATATTCATGGTTTCATTCCTCAGAATAAGGAGAAATGCAAATGGCAAGGTCAGCATTCGATGCCCATTGCTAACTGCTTGTAAGATTTAAGGCAAGTTTAAAATTCAGGTTAAATAAATTTAAATTCCACTGCAGCCACGATGGGATTTCGACTCTCATCACAGCATTATTAGCTCAATCTTACTCGCCTGACAATTTCACAACCACAACACCCCAGGGCAAACTAAAAGCAACAAGCAAGATGCAACCAGTGATATTCCATTTTTTCTACACAATGTTCAGATTGAGTAATTTTATACCTTCTACTAGTTTCATGATCAAACCCTAAACTCCTCACAATATGCTATCAGACGAAATGAAAGCCTCAAATGCATTTTCAAGTGAGGACATTATTGCCAATGTTTGGGTCAATGCTCGTGGGTGTAAATTTAACACAATTAGAGCTGCATTAAAAAGATACATGCAGCTCATTATTTTTGTTCCTGCAACAAAAACTTGGCCACAAGCCCATTTATGATAATTTTAAGAATCAGACTTCAGGTCTGCAAATATTAAGCCGTTTTTTATTATTATGCTTCTAAGAAAACCTTAGAACAAAAGTAGATCGACGTCCTTTATTATAAAAGCTGGATTTTTGTAACTATGTCCATACATTAGTGTTGCCTCAGGTGAAAAATGAGGGACTGTGCTATAATACTTAAACAAGTAGCAAACTGGTGCCAAAGCAGCAGCAGCATTCTGTCCAAGATTTCTAACACACCCTGCTTTCTCTCCAAGAAGTAAAATGCAGAACAAATGCTGGCACCTTTGTATAATTGTGGAAGATACTTGTCTGTCACAATCCAAACAACAGTGAACATATTGCACACATTTGAATCATTCATAACTTAATCTCCCCCTAATAGTCCTTTCAAGCAATATTACTTGGCAGGCAGGGCAAGTGTGAACCTCGGCATTCTCCCTTGGACAATCTACATATCAAGAACAAGCTCATCAGGAATGCTGGTTCCGTCCTGGGGGCAGAGTTTGATTCACTTGAGGTGGTCTCAGAGGGGAGTATGCTCCTCAAACCACAGAGCATCTTGGACAATACAGCTCACCCCCTCCATGACACACATGAGGAGTGCCTTCAGCAACAGACTGGTTCCACCAAGATGCAGCACAGATCGCCACAGGAGATCATTTTCCCCTTTGGCTATCAAACTGTGCAACTCCTCCCCCTTCTGTCGTGGGGCAGATTGACCCCCTCCCCTCCCCTTCCCCCCAAATCTTTGCACATCCCCAATCCTTTCCACTCAGCATTTTAATTTAATTTTTCATGTAGCTTGTGTTTTATGACTGTTGGCAGATTAATTCCCCTCCTGGGATAAATAAAGTTCTATGGTATCGCAATACAAGACCAATGTGGCTTAAAGGTTTATTCCTTCAAACCATGATGCAAGTCCAGCATCAATGCAAAATTCTCATCCTCATGCAAGTACTCCATGCAACACAGATGGTTGCTTGCATAGATCACACTTTTACCCTAGAGATGAAGTTACCCTGGAGATGAAGATTCTCAGAGAATCCACAAGAGGAATAACCCAAGCTACATTTCAGTTGAGGCACTCGGGCAGTGATGTATGCTCCTCCTACAGGATGTGCAAGATTGGGGATAATTCCAATGTCCCCAATGACTGCACCTGCAGGACGAGTCCAGCTGCAGCTGCTGGCATGCGGCCTGCAGCAGTTGGAACTGTGCATGCTTTGGAGCATCTAGGATGCAGGAGATGTGGCAGATATTACGCCTAGTGAGCTAGTTACTGCAGAAGAAAGGCGAGCGAGGACAAGTTAGAGAGTCAAGTAGCGCGACATTCATCTCAATACAGTATACTGTGGTGGACCTATTTTTGGGGTGGGGGGGGGTGGGGAGAAAGAGGAGGTGGGGCAATTGCTTAGTTTAGTTTCGAGATACAGCGCGGAAACAGGCACTTTGGCCCACCGAGTCCGCACCGACCAGCGATCCCCGCACATTAACACTATCCTATACACACTAGGGACACACACACACACACACACTATCCAATTAACCTACAAACTTGCACGTCTCTGGAGTGTGGGAGGAAACCGAAGATCTCGGAGAAAACCCACGCAGGTCACGGGGAGAACGTACAAACTCCGTACAGACAGCAGCCATAGTCAGGATGGAATCAGTAGGGGAACATTTTGCAGATCGTAGAAAAAGATAGGGATAGACCAGCGTTGTGACGCATAAATGATGTCGCGTAAATGTCGCCCAAGTGGGTCAGGCGCTTAAGGCAGCAACTCTAACGCTGTGCCACCGTGCCACCCGCTAACACCAAGTTGGCCTCCCATGGGGCAAACAACAACCCAGTCTAGTTCATGGTACCACAGTGCACGCTGTGGAGAAGAAATAAGACTGGGAGAACCAGGGAATTCTGCCATAACGGTGCAAGCTACGGGTTTCTGTGACCATAAAGGAGACTCCACATTGCTATGTTGTCTCCCGGCGCTAGCATCTAGGATATCTCAAAGCAACTGCAGGACATTCTGAAAGGGTGAGGACCCAGTGATCTTGAAACATGCAACTACCAATGACATAGGTAGAAGAGACCAGGTTCTACGACACATGTTTATGCAGTTGTTTCATAAGCAAGTCCTCAAATGTTGTAATAAGGTCATGTGATACGAGCAGAATTTGGCCATTCAGCCATCAAGTCTACTCCGCCATTCAATCATTTCTAATCTATCTCTCCCTCCTAACCCCATTCTACCGCAGGATTTTTGAGATGCATCCATGCAGCCTTTTTGACATAATATATAGGAAAGACCAACAAGGGATGGAGTGTTATTGGATCTCACCTTCGGGAATGTAGCCAGTCAGATGAAGGGGGAATCAGTAAGGGAACATTTTGCACATCGTAGAAAAAGATAGGGATAGACCAGCAATTAATTTTTGAATTGGCCCAAAGCCAATTTCATTAACATAAGGCTTTGGCAAGTACATCTACATCTGCACAGTGGAAAGCAGTCAGAGGAGAAATCTCAAGAGTTCAATGCCAACATGTTCCCATTGGGACAAAAGCCAGGGATAACATGAATAGAGAACACTGGATGCCAAGGATTGGATAAATAGTTTTAAAAAAAGGAAGCTTATGACAGGTATCGAGAACTGGTGATGGGAGAGGGCTGACAAAAGTCTAGGAGACGCTTGAAAAGAAAATTAACGTACATCTAGAGTACTGTGTACAATTCTGGTCAGGAAGATTTAGTGCGTATTAACTATGCTGGAGAGAGATTTGCTAGGATGTTGCTTGGGATGCAGCAATTACAGAAACCAGGTCTTTTTTTTCTCAGGAGCAGAGGCACCCAAGATGGGACATGATTGACGTATATAAAATTACATGGGTAGACTGCATGGAAAATTTCCCCCAGACGTAGATAAAACAGGAGAACGTGGGGAAAGTGGCAAGAGATTCAGTGGAGGTGATATGAAAGGCAATGAGAGATAGGTTTCATCCAGAAAGTGGCAAGCATTTGGAATGCAAAGCCTGAGAGAGTGGTCGAAGTTTGGTCATTGACAGCTTTTAAGCATCTGGATGAATCCTTGAACTGCTCCAGCATACACAGGTAAAGACCAAGTGTTGGGCAATCGGGTTAATATGGAAGAGTATCTAGGGCAGGGGTGGGGAACCTTTTCACGGTGGAATGCCGCATTGAGCTAGCTGTAATCCAATAAGGCCGCATCCAAGAAACTTCAATTAGATATACTTCAAAATGCACATTATTTTGTTAAAATAGCCCTCATGACTTACTAATGTGTTAATTGTGGCCGTCAGTCGGGGAGGATTATTTTGTTGAATCTTCTTTTACTCTTTAGTATTTTAAATACGTTCATTTTAAGATTAAAATAAAAATAATAAAAGACGAAAAACATATCAATAAAAATAAAAGGATTTGTTCTACAAAATTTGGATTCAATCAAAAGCCGCACTTAATGGCCTAGAAGGCCGAAGGATCCCCACCTCTGGTCTAGGGTCAGTGTGGACCAGTTAGACCAAATGGCCCATTTCCATGCTTTCCAATTCTATGATTCTAATGGTCTTCAATAGGTTAAAAGTAAAAACCTGAATAAATCTGTTCATTAAAGGGATAATTTTGAATGTAGATTTATGGAAATTTATGGAAACTTGAAAATTAACTGCATTTGATTTTGTTTCATTAAGATGTTCAATTTTTATTATTTCATTTCGCATATGGGAGACAGTCATTACAGATAATCACCCGCATGTACACTATAAAAGAAAAAAAAAATCTAGAACTGTACAAAGAATCATCTAAAATTTTAGCTGATGGTTAATGTGCAATAATTGGGCATTGCTCAGAAGAGCTCTCATACACTCCATGTGAAGATTTGTTTAAAAAAAAGTGCCTGCTAACCATGTTGTCCAAACACAAAATTAATTTCTATTTTTAAATCTCTGAAAATGCAGTGGAGTTCAGTTTTAATCATGTAGAAAATGCGTGTGTGCAGGGAAGCAACTGAAAATTCCATGAAGTTATAATCAAGATTACAATTTATGTCATTTATTACAATTTATGTCAGAAATTGTAATCTGTAATTTTGATTATAACCTCATGGCATGCAGCTGCAGGAAATGTATTACAAATTGGCAGTTGTTACATTGCTTTTCAGGTTAATGTAGAATTCCTTGCACAACCGTGATCTGCCTTAATCTCAAATGGGAGTTTGGTTTCCTAAAACTGATTTTACACAACGCTCACTCTCTCATCAACAATTAATTGATAACTGAACTATGCACAAAGCTTCTGCAAAACAATTACAATTTCAAACATGCACTGTTAAACTGAGTAATCTCTAAAATGATGAAACCAACCACGGCCACTGTGGCGCTGCAGTAGAGTTGCTGCCTTAAGGGCCTGTCCCACTTGGGCGTTCTTTGCGCGTCATTCACGCGACATCATTTAGGCTTCACGCACACATGGCGTGCAGGTCAAAAGGAATCTCAGGCACCCAATGCTTATATGTTATTGTCAAATAAGCAGTAAGCTTTTTCTTAAATTAACCGCAACTATTCAAGTATGCAAAAAATGGAACACAAGGACAAATTAAATTAAAAATTAAGCAAATTGCAGCTTGGGTGAGCAAAAGTTTGCTAGTTGTGATTCAATGCACAATGCAGAATCTCCTCAGCTGCATGGTATATGCTGGGGGTTTTCAGGACATTCAGAAAATTTGAAAGTTTAAGCACTTTGGCTTGTCTGCAAGAAGACCACAAAAGGTGCCCGGAATTACAGGCAGCATTGAGAATTGATGCTGCAGCACAAATCTCAAAGGTACTGCTAGTTTCACAAAGCAATGATAGCAATGAAACTGCTGCAAAAAGCTAGAAATTACAGAAGCTTTCATCATATGTAGAGATAGGCAGGAGCAAGTCAGGCAATGTTACTGAGGTGCAAGTAGATGATTTTGGCAATTGCCCAAAGCTTATTTCAAACAGCCTTGGTTAGTTCTGCCAGGGAGAGTTAAAATCAATACCTATGAAACTATTTGAGAGTGTTACCATGACAATTTATCAATTCAAGGTAGATTATCAATATGATCGCAATACGAATTAAAGTTATTGCTTTAGTTGGGCAGGATATTTTTTTTATTAAAGTTCACTGCTCAATCAGCTTGTCAGCATATCTGTTGGATGTCTGGGGTTATATCCGAGAATAGGCCAAACACAAAATTGCGCTCTTTAACATTCAACATATTCAGATTGCGCACAACCTAGAGGCAGGGTGGGTAAAGAATGAGACTAACCCAACCAGCATTTATGAAAAAGAATATGGTACAATTTTGAGCATGTTGAAATAGTTTAAGTAAAGTACATTGGCGCACGTGCATTTCATGCTCTTTCTACCAGGAGCAGTTTCAACGATTCATTCATTTCACCAAACCATTTAAATGGTTATTCTATTGATTTTACTGCAACCTCAGCGGAACATGAAATCATAATTCAGTGAATAATCAACCAATATTAAATAAAATCTAATACAAAAACAAACACTCACCAAGATACTTGTTTAAGAAGGAACTGCAGATGCTGGAAAATCAAAGGTACACAAAAATGCTGGTGAAACTCGGCGGGTGAGGCAGCATCTATGGAGCGAAGGAAAAAGGCACCCGGAGAAAACCCACGCAGCCACAGGGAGAATGTATAAACTCAGTACAGATAGCACCCGTAATCGAATCAAACCTGGGTCTTTGGCGCTGTAAGGCAGCAACTCTACCACTGAACTACTGCGCCCCCATCCTGTTTTATATAATGCAATATCCACAAAACGTGTCCATAGAATATTTACATTGAAAAGCTCTGTACATTTTAAGCTCATGTAGCATTAAAATGGAACAGAAACAATTACTTTCAGCACCGAACAGTTGAACTAATTGTCACTGTACAAAGATGATGTCATTGAAACATCAATTAGTTAATCAAAGTCTTAAATTGAGGAGAATAACATCGGCTTCAGACAACATGGAAACGACCAAATTCAACAGGAGAGTTTTATCCAGACAAATATTAATTTAATTCCACCACCTTACCAAACAGCGTTTCCACACACCACAGAGTATTTCACTGAATAGTCTGAACAGACTGGGTTAACCGCATACATTTTATACCAGGAATGCTTCCATGGGTCAGAAAATGGAAGCTTGTGTAGTTTTAGAGACACAGCATTGAAGCAGTTCCTTCGGCCCATCGAGGCCCATCTGACCATCAATTCACACTAGTTTGATGTTATCCCATTTTCTCACCCGCCCTCTACACACTATAGGCAACTTGGAGGCTAATAAACATACAAACACGCACGTCTTTGGGACTTAGGAGGAAACCGACCATAATGCATAATTCAGATGTTGTTTTAAGAACATAGAGGATTAGACCATTCAACATGCACTATTGATCAGTAAAACCAAGGCTCATCTGATTTTGGCCTTAGTGCCACTTCCCCACTCATTTCCATGCCTCCAAATCCCATTGATTTGCCAGTCAGCTCTTAGATCACACAAATTCATCACAGAATCTAGCAGCAAAGCACAAACATTTCACCTGGCTGTGTTGCAGAGGTTGCCGAGTCAACATAACACCAGCATTCAAATTAAGACATTTTATATGGAAATAGCAGAAACAAGAGGAGAGGTAGCACAAAGGTCTTGGATGCTTCTTGCATTCAAATCAATAGCTAGGCATTTGCATTGGACGAAAATATAGAACATACTAGATCCTATTTTATAAAGGTCCGAGGGGCATACAAAAAGTACACAGGGAGACTTGCAGAGAGAAGCGAGCAATGAAGACAAAATGTTGCCTCCCAAAGCATTTGCTGAGAATTAAAGAAAGACACAAAAAGCTGGAGTAACTCAGTGGAGGAGGCAGCATCTCTGGAGAAGGAACGGGTGACGTTTCGGGTCGAGACCCTTTTTCAGTCTTCTTCTTTAGTGACTGAAGACTGAAGGGTCTCGACCCGGAATGTCACCCATTCCTTCTCACCAGAAATGCTGCCTCTCCCGCTGAGTTACTCCAGCATTTCGTGTCTATCTTCAGTTTAAACCAGCATCTGCAGTTCCTTCCTACACCGAGAATTAAATGCAGTTTCGATGTTTGATATAATCTTGCTGCATTTCTGCACACAAAGTCTGCAGTCATGTAAGAACACATCAGGTGTGACCTCCAGGCAAGAAACGTTGAGCAGACGTGTGAGATCACAAACGATTATAGGCAGTCTTTCAGGCAGAAGCATGTTCAAGATTAACACAAACTGTGCAATTCAAACTGGAGCAAATTTCCAGATATATCTTTCGCCTGAGTGCACAGAAGACAGGAAGCTGAAAGTTCTCTTAAAACCTATAAATTTGAGCTCAAAATAAAAAAGGCTGCACAGCGCTTAAGCAGGAAGGGAAGCTCCCTGACATGAACTCCTTCATGTTTCACAGATTTAACACGATACGTCAAATGTTCTCAGTGCGTTGTTCAAATTGATTTAGTGTAAAAGGACGTACCTTTAGAAAGGAGATAAAGAGGAATTTCTTTAGTCAGAGGGTGGTGAATCTGTGGAATTCATTTGTGGAGGCCATCATTGGGTACTTTTAAAGCGGGGATTGACAGAATCCTGGTTAGTAAGTGTCATCGATTATGGGGAGAAGGCAGGAGAATGGGGTTGAAAGGGAAAGATGAATCAGCCATGATTGAATGGTGGAGTAGACTCACTGGGCTGGCTTGCCTAATTTGCTCTTCTGGCTTACGAGGTTGTGTTCTTACTTTATTACTAATTCTAAAAGAAAAAGGGTGACACAATGGCGCAGCGGTAGAGTTGCTGCCTTTCAGCACCAGAGACCCGGGGTCAATCCTGACTTTGGATGCTGTCTGTACAGAGTTTGTACGCTCGCCCTGTGACCACATGGGTCTTCACTGGGTTTTCCGGTTTCCTCCCATGGTTCAAAGACATACACGCTTGTAGGTTAATAGGTTAACAGGTCTGTAGGATTCTGCAATTTGCAAATTGCCCCTAGCGTGGAGGATAGCACTAATGTACGGGGTGATCGCTGGTCGTCTCAGACACGTGGGCCGATGGGCCTGTTTCCATGCTGGATCTCTAAAATGCTAAACAATGTTCCAATGGTTTCTGCTTAATTAAAAAAGAAAGAAAATATCAATTCACCAGTATAGACAACTCAGCGGGACAGGCAGCATCTCTGGAGAAAAGGAATGGGTGATGTTTCGGGTCGAGACCCATCTTCAGACGCTAGTCTGAAGAAGGTAATTGTCGACCTTTGATTTTCCAGCATCTGCAGTTCCTTCTTAAACACTAGTCTGATGAAGGGTCAGTTTGATACATCACCCATTCCTTACTCCAGCATTTTGTATCTCACCTCAATCTGTGCAACAGACCACATTTCTCAATTTTTATTTTTAGGACATTAAAAACTAGATTCAATTATATCTCATCCACTCGTGCTTTGGTGCACTGGAAGGGTTAATTCTGACTTTAAAAACAAAACCAACAAATTGAAATCGCTGGGGTTTACACCCCCCCCCCCAAGCCTGCGTATGTGAGGCGCAAACGCAACTCGCTGACCAGGTAATGAGGGCAGAGAGTGACACCCCGGACTCCATGGACATTGTTTTGGGGGACTTCAACAAGGCTAACCTCAGCCGTGATCTTTCAAAGTACAGACTTCATGTTAGCTGCCCCACCAGAGGAGAGAGAACACTTGATTACTGTTACAATTCAATCAAGAACGCATATCACCTTATTCCGACCTACAGGCAGAAACTAAAATCTGCTACGTCTGTGGTCAGAACAACGAAAAGGTGACAAGCGAGGGCATTGAAAACCTACAATCCTGCTTTGACTGCACTGATTGGAATGTGTTCAGGGAAGCAACCACAAACCTCGATGAGTATACAGACACTGTGACATCATATGTCAACTTTTGTGAGGACAGTTGCATTCCCACTCAGACCCGGATCTGGTTCAACAACTACAAGCCCTGGTTTGCAGCAGAACTTAGACAGCTCGGCCAGTCTAAAGATGAGGCCTACAGGAGCGGGGATGCAGACTTCTACAGGCAGGCCAAGTACAAGCTGAGAAGGGGAATCAGAGCTGCCAAGGAAAGGTACTCTTGAGAAGTTGAGGAGCAAGTTCTCAGCTAATTACTCTTCTTCAGTTTGGAAGGGCTTGCAAGTAATCCCCCGCTCCTTGGACAATCGTCAGCTGACCAACGACCTGAACGGGTTTTACTGCAGGTTCGATAAACAGAAACTTAACCCTAGTACCCCTTCCCCAACCAACACTTCACACCTACTCACAGGCTGACTCCAGTCTGTAAAGGCTGAGCCCTCGTCCACTACCCTCCCCCTCCTTGCTGCCCAACATCAGTCTGGCCACTTCTCCATCACGAACAATAGAAATTGAGGAGATGGAGAGGCTATTCAGAAGACAGAAAAGTTGGGAATCTCCAGGACCGGCAATGTTTCCCCCTCTGCCCTCAAGCACTGTGCCAAACACAGACATTTTCAACCAGTCCCTGCAAACCTGTACTGTCCCTGTCTGCTTCAAAGTCTCCACTATTGTCCCTGTACAGGCAATGCTGTTCCAATTCTACATTGCCCTCGTAGAGTCTGCCTTCACCTTCTCCATCACGGTCTGGTTTGGCTCAGCCACCAAGGACAACATGCGGAGGCTGCAGCGAATCGTCCGATCAGCTGAGAAGGCTGTTGGCTGCATTGACGAACTGTACACTGCAAAGGCCAGGAAGCGAGCAGGCAAGATGATCTCTGACCCCTCTCACCCTGGCCACAAACTCTTTGAAGCACTTCCCTCTGTCAAAGCCGCAAAAGAGCCTTTTTGCCCACGAGCAGTAGCTCTACTCAATAACCAAAGGTCTGTAGCCTCCTTTTGCTCTGGTATTTTATTTAATTCACATGTTTAAACTGTAATGTTTTATTCTTAATGTTTAATGTTTTATGTTTCATTCTTAATTGTTACTGTGTGTCGTGTTGTTACTTGCGAGCGGAGCACCAAGTCAATTTCTTTGTATGTGTACATACTTGGCCGATAAATGTATTCATTCATTCATATTCATTCAACGAGAAAGTTGATTTTTCCGTAATCGGAGCACTAAAGGATAATTCAATTCTAAAGTAAAAACGCTACAAAATTTGAAATACTAGTTTTAAATTTCAGTTGAAATTTGTGGGAGGAAACCGAAGATCTCGGAGAAAACCCACGCAGGTGGCAGGGAGAACATACAAACTCCGGATAGACAGCACCCGTAGCCAGGATCGAACTCAGGTCTCTGGCACTGAGAGGCAGCAACTATGTCGCCGTATTTAACAGAATTCAAGTTTGGTTATCGTGAGCCCCATAAATTGATGCATTTTAACATTGGTATTGACAGCACAACTTGGTAGCTGTTCATTGACTGTTCAACCACCATCACAGAGGTTATTTCTACCAATGTCTCCGATCTAGGCAGCCAATCTAGCAAAGAACAGAGATTTTAAAGTTGTCAGGAGATGTTCTGATATAATGAAAGAGGAAGCTTCAGCTGAAAGGAGAGTCAGCAAAAAACTGACAATTAATATGGACACAAAATGCTGGAGTAACTCAGTGGGACAGACAGCATCTCTGCCCATTATTGGAAGGAATGGGTGACGTTTCGTGTCGAGACCCTTCACCGCAAAGATGTTGCATGCAGCAGTTTGAATTCCTTGATTGAATAAAGTCTGGGGTCCTGGGGGCAGTATTTTTGATATAATTATAGATATAATAGATATTTTTAAGGCAGAGATAGATAGGTTCTTGATTAGTACGGGTGTCATGGGTTATGTGGAGAAGGCAGGAGAATGGGGTTAGGAGGAAGAGATAGATCAGCCATGATTGAAGGGCGGAGTAGACTTGATGGGCCAAATGGCCTAATTCAGCTCCTATCACATGAAAGAGAAAGCAGAAGGACAGATAGAAACAGATGGAGATGCAACTCAGAACTTTCATTTCTAATATATACAAAGGATAGAACTGGAGAATGAAATAGAACAAACCTTGCATTTATATAGTGCCTTTCATGTCACTTTCAGGATGTCTCAAAGTTCTTTAGCGCCAATGAAGAGCTCTGAAAGTACAGAACAGTCATTGTTGTAAAGCGGGCTATGCATCAATTTACACACAAACTTCCCATAAACACCAACATGATGGTAAGATCCATATGAGTGATACAGTGTGGAAACAGGCCCTTCAGACTAACTTGCCCACACCGGCCAACATGTCCCAGCTACACTAGACCCATCTGCCCACGTTTGGCCCATATCCCTTCAAACCTGTCCTATCCATGTACCTGTCTAACTGTTTATTAAATGTTGGGATAGTCCCAGCCTCAACTACTTCCTCTGGCAGCTTGTTCCATACACCCACCACCCTTCGTGTGAAAAAGATTAGAATACAAAATGACAAACATTGATAACTAGAATAAAACATGAATTACACAAATCCAAATTCCTCATCAATCACAGGAGGGCTAGTTTCTGGGCAGGAACAGAATTAGAACAGATCTCTGATAGAACACTGCTCCAAGATGCACAGCTACCAATTATATTTTACCAATACAGCAGAGCAGCAATTGGGAGTAAGGGAATGCGTCTTTGTAACAGGCAGTGCAGGAGGCGTAGTTCAGATAACTGTGGGAGACAGTGGGTTTATAACAAACGTCAGTCTACTGTGATTGAGACAGATCAGGATGCAGGAACAGCGCTTCATATTCCACAATGATATGAACATTGAAACACACAAAATACTAATTTAAGCCATTAAGCTGGTCCCAATTGCCCACATTTGGCCCATAACCCTTTAAACGTTAGAGATACAGCGCGAAAACAGGCCCCTTTAGCCCACGCTGACCAGCGATCACCCCGTACACGAGCACTGGGGACAATTTACAGTTTGAACCAAGCCGATTAACCAAACAAACTTGCACGATCATGGAATGTCGCATGAAACTGGAGCACCCGGAGAAAACCCAAGCGGTCACAGAGAGAACTTAAAACACCTTACAAACAGCACCCGTAATCAGGATTGAACCCGGGCCTCCAGCAGTGTAGGGCAGCAACTCTACCTCTGCGCATTGTGCCGCCCCTAAACCTTTCCTATCCAAGCACCTTTCCAAATGTCTTTTAAATGTGCTATTGTACCTGTCTCAACTTCTTCCTCTGACAGCTCATTCCAAATACCGTTTCTGAGCGAAAAAGTCAAGGTTCCTATCAAATGTTTCCCCCATTACCTAAAACCCATGTCGTCTGGCTTTTGATTCCCCTACCATGGGTTAAGGACTCTGTGCATTCATCCCATCAATTCACCTCGTGATTTTCTTTACATCTACAAGATCACCCCAGAGCCTCCTGTACTCAAAGGAATAAAGTGCTAGCTTGCCAAATTTCTCCCAGAGCTCAGGGCCTCGCGTTCTGGCAACATCCTTGCAAATTTGGAGTAATTCAGCTGGCAGGCAGCATCTCTGGAGAGAAGGAATGGGTGACGTTTCAGGACGAGGCCCTTCTTCAGTTTAAACCAGCATCTGTAGTTCCTTCCTACACATGATTGCAAAGGTGTACAGCTCCATTGTGCACTAGAACCACAAACGCCTCGTCACCACCCAAGGCTGACAACTTTCTGACTTCTCCATGCTGCCCGATTCGTTGAGTATCTCCAACCTTCTTTGCTTAAATCCAGCCAACACTTACACAAATGTTCATCCCAGCAGCCACTAACAAAATATACACAAGAGACTGCAGATGGCAGAATCTAGAGCAAAAAATAAAGAGCTGGAGGAAGTCAGCAGGTCAGGCAGCATCTGTAGAGGGATTTCTTGATTTCAAAAATAAATATATACAAAACTAAAACTCTGCGAAAACTCCTCCTGCATTTGTGTCTTTACATTCAATAGTGTCATACACTCAGTTGTGCTCACTCCCAACTTTAAACAAAACACCCTCCCCACTGGTGGCTCCCTGAAATGATATGTATGCCTCGTTGTCACCTTCTCCTCAGCCAACAATGATCCATTCTACATTTCCTTGACCCACATCTGCTTCGATTTGTCATTTTCACACCTTACCCTGCCATATCTCTAGTCCCCCTCTCCCCTGACACTCAATCTGAGGAAGGACCTCGACTCACCCACGTTTTGTCACCAATTCCTTCTATCTAGAGATGCTGTCTGTCTCGCTGAGTTACTCCAACATTTTGTCTATCTCCAGTGTAAACCAGCATCTGCAGTTCCTTCCTATACTATTATTTCCCTTGTTTGACGGATAGCCCCACAGGACTCTCTCTCTACCCCACAATGTCCAACCTAGACTGTGATCGAAGGGGAATCTTTTTACTTCAAACGTAAACTTCATTCAGAATTGAAAATGTATACACAAAACAAAAACTATGCAAAATCTAATCCTGCAATCTGTGTCTGTACATTCAATAGTGAAATACTCAGTCATGTTCACACCCGACTTTAAACAAAACACCCTTCCATTCAGAGAGCAAGAGAGGGGCGAGAGAAAGAGAGGGGGGAGAGAGAAAGAGAGGGAGGAGAGAGGGAGAGGGGGGAGAGAAGAAGAGTGAGAGAGGGAGGAGAGAGGGAAGAGAGGAGAGAGGGAGGGAGAGAGAGAGGGAAGGGGAAGAAAGAGAGGGGGAGAGAGAGAGAGAAAGAAAGAGAGAGGGAGAGAGAAAGAGAGGGAGAGAGAAAGAGAGGGAGAGAGAAAGAGAGGGAGAGAGAAAGAGAGGGAGAGAGAAAGAGAGGGAGAGAGAAAGAGAGGGAGAGAGAAAGAGAGGGAGAGAGAGAGAGAGGGGGGGGGAAGAGAGGGAGAGAGAGAAAGAGAGGGAGAGAGAAAGAGAGGGGGAGAGAGAGAGAGAGAAGGGGAGAGAGAAGGAGAGAGAGGGAGAGAGAGGGGAGAGAGAGAGAAGGGGAAGAGGAGAGGGAAGAGGGAGAGAGGGAGAGAGAGAGGGAGCGAGGGAGGGAAAGAGAGGGGGAGAGAGGAGAGAGAGGGAGGGGATTTCTTGATTTCAAAAAATAAATATATACAAAAACTAAAACTCTGCAAAGACTCCTCCTGCATTCTGTGTCTTTACATGAGTGAAGGGGAGAGAGAAAGAGAGGGGGGAGGAGAGAAAGAGAGAGGGGGGAGAGGAGAGAGAGAAAGAGAGGGGGGAGGAGAGAAGAGAGAGGAGGGGGGAGAGAAAGAGAGGAGGAGGGGGAGAGGAAGGAGAGAGAGGAGAGGGGGAGAGAGAGAGAGGAGAGAGGGGAGAGAGGACAGAAGTGAGAGAGGGGGGGAGAGAAGAGAGGAGGAGGGGGGAGAGAGAAAGAGAGGGGGGAGAGCGAGAGGAGGAGAGAGGGAGAGGGAGAGAGAGGCAGAGAGAGAGAAGAGGAGAGAGAAAGAGAGAGGGGGGAGAGAGAAAGAGAGGGGGAGAGGGAGAGAAAGAGAGGGAGGGGAGAAAGAGAGAGAGATAGAAAGAGAGAGGGAGAGAGGAGAGAGAGGGGGGGAGGGAAGAGAAAGAGAGGGGGGGAGAGAGAGAGAGAGAGAGGGGGGGGGGAGAGAAAGAGAGAGAGGGAGAGGGGAGGAAGAGAGAAAGAGAGGGAGAAAGAGAGAGAGAGAGAGAGAGAGAGAGAGAGAGAGAAAGAGAGAGAGAGAGAGAGAGAGAGGAGAGAGAGAGAGAGAGAGAGAGAGAGAGGGAGAGAGAAAGAGAGGGGGGAGAGAGAAGGAGAGAGAATGAGAGGGGGGGGGGAGAGAGAGAGAAAGAGAGGGGGGGGAGAGAGAGAAAGAGAGAGGAGGGGGAGAGAGAAAGAGAGGGGGAGTGAGAAAGAGGGAGGGAGAGAAGAAAGAGAGAATGAGAGAGAAGAGGGGAGAGAGAGAGTGGAGAGAGGAGAGGAGAGAAAGAGAGGAGGAGGGGGGAGAGACAGAAAGGGATAGGGGGGGAGAAAGAGAAAGGGAGGGGAAGTGAGGAGGGACAGGAAGAGGGAGAAAGAGAAGTGGAGGAGAGGAGAGGAGAGTGGTGGAAGGAGCAGCAGCGGAGGCGCCGCCGCCTCCATGTCCCGGGGCCGGGGCCCGGCCTCACCTTCCCTCCCTCGCGCCGCCGCCGCCGTCTCCTCACTCGCGCGGAGGGCGGGCCCGTCAACCGTCAACCCTCAACCGTCAACCGCCGCCGCCGCCTCCTCGTCCAATCAGCGCCGCGCCCGGCTCCACCCAGCCCCGCCCCCCGCCCGCGCCGCTGACTGACATCCCCCTCCACCAATCACCCCCTCCCTCCCCCCCCCACAGCCAATCGGCCCGCTTCCGTCATCGCTTCCCCGCCCCCCCCCCATCACGACTCGGCCAATCGGAGGACGCGTTTCTCCCAATGGCGGAGGAAGGCACCAATCACCGACCAGCGCAGACCCCCCCTGCCCACCAATGGGAGAAGGGTTTCTAGAATCACACGGCGTCCACTCGCCGCTGATTGGCGGATCGGCCCACATCATTGTCCCTATCCTTGTAAACGCGGGAAACTTGAATTAGAAACATAGAAACATAGAAATTAGGTGCAGGAGTAGGCCATTCGGCCCTTCGAGCCTGCACCGCCATTCAATATGATCATGGCTGATCATCCAACTCAGTATCCCATCCCTGCCTTCTCTCCATACCCCCTGATCCCCTTGGCCACAAGGGCCACATCTAACTCCCTCTTAAATATAGCCAATGAACTGTGGCCTCAACTACCCTCTGTGGCAGAGAGTTCCAGAGATTCACCACTCTCTGTGTGAAAAAAAGTTCTTCTCATCTCGGTTTTAAAGGATTTCCCCCTTATCCTTAAGCTGTGACCCCTTGTCCTGGACTTCCCCAACATCGGGAACAATCTTCCTGCATCTAGCCTGTCCAACCCCTTAAGAATTTTGTAAGTTTCTATAAGATCTCCTCTCAATCTTCTAAATTCTAGAGAGTATAAACCAAGTCTATCCAGTCTTTCTTCATAAGACAGGATAGTCTTATTTATACAGGGCTGACCCTTACTCCAGTTGTATACCTTCTCTCATTCCTGAGTCCAGCCTTACACCCAAAGATCTTATAGCGAAGCGAAGCTATAAGATCTTTACTTACACCTGCCCCCCTATTCTACCCTGATCATAGCTGATTACCTACTTAGGTTCCCAGTGCTAAACAGTCCCATTGTCCCAGCTTTGACCGTCACATTCCAGACCTTGACTCTGGATGTTAACTTGGCCTTGCTCCTAGCCCCTCTTTTTCAATCGTCAAGTCAAGTTTATTTGTCACATACACATACGAGATGTGCAGTGAAATGAAAGTGGCAATGTTCGCGGACTTTTGTGCAAAAGACACACAACAAAACAACCAAACAAATTATAAACACAATCATAACACACATATTCTTTTACATAATAAATTATGGAAGGAAAAAACGTTCAGTAGAGTTAATCAATCAATCAATCAATCAACCTTTATTGTCATCTTGCAAGCAACAGTTGTACAGTGCAAAATGAAAAGACGTTTCCCAGGGAATACCGGAGCATCGCACATGAAATTTAAAACATTTCACACATAATAACAATAAAAACAATCCAGTCCCTGATGGAACAGTATAAATAGTTAAAAGCAGGTAAAACAACAACGTTAAAATACAGTAAAACCAATCATAAAAATGTCCGGGGCAGCTGATTTGAGTGGCCAGTGCCAGTTATTAAAGTGGCCGTGCCAAGCCGCAGAATCAGGTGACTGTGAGTACAGAGTGACTGTTTAGCAGCCTCACACCCTGTGGCAGGAAGCTGTTTAGCAGTCTTGTAGTCCGGGCTTTGATGCTGCGATATCTCTTGCCTGATGGCAGGAGATCCAGGTGTATGTGGAGGGGGTGCAGTTTGTCCTTAGCAATCCTCTGAGCTTTTTTCAGTCATTTTGGCTTGAAACATTTTGATTCAGATGGCTTTGAATGCGAGATGCAAACAGTAGGAGGTGCTAAAGTAATAGAGCCTCAAGGCAGTATTGTGTCACCCACAAAACGTCACCTGTTCCTTCTCTCCAGAGATGCTGCCTGCCCCGCTGAGTTACTCCAGCATTTTGTGTCTTCCTTAGGTTTTAGTGCCCATACCTCTTGTATTGATAAACGCTTTCAATGGCCAAAGAAAGGTGATAAAGCAACAACAAAATTGTCATTGTCTTCTTTGAACAAGCTCTTAAACATCGCATCTGAATCAGTTTCCATCTGATTACACTCCTTGAGGATGTTCATCTACGTGTTCAATGAATAAAACAACGAGATTGGGGACATTTCTATTCAACCTGTCAAAGGAATTTGGGGGGGAGGGGGGTTTAGAAACAGTGAGTGATGTAAACAAACATAATAGTTGAGTGGCAAATAACAATAGTGCTACCTTCCCAATATTTAACTGAAGGAAATAATGGGTTATCGGGGCTGTATGCTGTGACAGACGGCCCGACACCTTGAATGTCATTTTAATATTACACTTATCCCATCCCTCTGGATATTCCTGATTAAAAGAGAGGTTTTGTCAACCTCTCAAAGCATTTGAACACCATGGATGTTAGTACCACCGCAATCACATCGATTATCCAGTCTTTCACCCTTTATCTCATACTTTAAACCAATTGCATGAACCAAAACAATTCTTCCAGGGCTCGATGTCACCTATCTGTGTACTCCAATGAATGCTGCCTGACCTGCTGAGTTACTCCGGCTTTTTGTGTCTATCTATGATCTTCACAGAGGCAGGAATGTTATACTAAGGCATTTGCTTACCCTCTATTTGCAAACCCTGGTTTAAGGTGCATGAGGCAAAGTCTTTGTTCACAGGGGAACGGGGGCAGGTGGAGTGCATGCATGGGTGCAGTATCTCGCACAAGCTGACTGACTGCAGTACCTCAAGAGTGTAAATCCACCCTTACAGTATTACTTTAATGCACCTTTTAGAAGACAATGACAATTTTGTTGTTGCTTTATCACCTTTCTTTGGCCATTGAAAGCGTTTATCAATACAAGAGGTATGGGCACTAAAACCTAAGGAAGACACAAAATGCTGGAGTAACTCAGCGGGGCAGGCAGCATCTCTGGAGAGAAGGATAGGTGACGTTTTGTGGGTGACACAATACTGCCTTGAGGCTCTATTACTTTAGCACCTCCTATTGTTTGCGCCTTGCATTCAAAGCCATCTGAATCAAAATGTTTCAAGCCAAAATGACTGAAAGCAAATTTGACAGGTTATGCATAGCGGATATTTGCAGGTTGCATTGAGACATACAGGAAGCTTCACATTTCTGTAAGTTGCTACTTCACCCACAGCCAAACCCACAAAGAGCGATATGCATGAAGCAAAACGAAAAACAATTTTACAATCTAGATATGTGGATCCTTGCAAAAACATTGTGCTCATGGGACACATGTGCTCGTGTGGGCAGCAGCCATTGTGTCGTAGGTACACAAAAAAGCTGGAGAAACTCAGCGGGTGCAGCAGCATCTATGGAGCGAAGGAAATAGGCAACGTTTCGTCCCGAAACGTTGCCTATTTCCTTCGCTCCATAGATGATGCTGCACCCGCTGAGTTTCTGCAGCGTTTTTGTGTACCTTCGATTTTACCAGCATCTGCAGTTCCTTCATGAGCCATTATGCCGTGTTCAATGCATACTGTTGCATTAGGTCATAAGGTCATAAGTGATAGGAGCAGAATTGGGCCATTCGGCCCATGAAGTCTACTCCGCCATTCAATTATGGCTGATCTATCTCTCCCCAATAACACCATTTTCCTGCCTTCTCCCCATAACACCCGACACCCATCCTAATCAAGAATCTCTCTATCTCTGTTTTATAAGCATCCATTGACTTGGCCTCCGCAAAGATTTCCGCAGATTCACCAGCCTCTGGCTAAAGAAATTGACAATAATACTGTACGGACAATAATAATCCAATGTATCTGGAATAGCACCATCTTGTGTGCAAAGTATTAACAATAAAAAAGATAGCGGAACTCAAACGCTGACTATATCATTCCACGGCACGATGGGTGAGAATTCCTGCCGTTTCTCTGTGTGTAATCTTCCATTGAAATGGGCCCGTCCAGTCTCGCCAAATTCCCTGATGCCCCACAAACCCTTTGAATAATAATAATAATAATAAGTTTATTTATATAGCACATTTATAGTCAATTTTCATTGACCCCAAAGTGCTTTACATAATTTAAAAATCAGTTTGATACAAAGCATAAAGATGGGTTAACAAAATAATAAAATGCATAAACAGGACACAACATGTAACATAAACATCCACCACAGCATTCATCACTGTGGTGGAAGGCACAAAAAGAACACCAGATAGATCCCCAACGTCACTAATCTCAATCACCTACAACCCCAATGTTTCCTAATCCCTTACTCTCTGCCTTGGCTACCTGATCTCCAATCCATCCTTCCCCAGCTTAACTGAGCGGGTCAGGCAGCATCTCTGGAGAGCATGGGTAGGTGATGTTTCGGTTCAGGATCCTTCTTCAGACTTTGAAGCATAAATGCTCTCTACAAGTCCGCCACCAATTTTCAAGCAATTGTTGATCTGGCACCTCCCTTTTATCTGGATAAAATCACAAGAGTGCATTTGAAATTCCCCCCCCACCCCGGAAATTCACCCGAAAATGTGGTACCTAGGCTGGGTAAGGCGACCAATCTTGACCTCATCAGGACTTCTGCAGCCGATTGGGGTGGTCAAGAGAGGTCAATGGAATTCGTCCACAGATTCACCACCCTCTGTGGCCGGGGCTCTGGAACTCCGGTCTTGCCAGTGCCAACAGATCCATTCCCATAGCCGACCTCCGAGGCTGACTTTGCCGATCCGGCATCTCGGCTCCCTGGGTGCCTGGAGGGACCAATCTGGTACCATTGGACTCCTCTCAGTGGCAGTGACCTCTGTTGGTCCAGCAAAACACATAATCCGGTAAGGCTCTGGAAGCAAGAGGGCTGGACAATCTTGTGGGAGGACTTGTATTTTGTTTCAGTAACAATAATCTGCCATGGATTTGGTTAACAAAAATGCTGGATAAAACTCAGCGGGTGCGGCAGCATCTATGGAGCGAAGGAGATAGGCAATGTTTCGGGTCGAAACCCTGAAGGAAATAGTCAACGTTTCGGGTCGAAAACCCTGAAGGAAATAGTCAACGTTTCGGGTCGAAACCCTGAAGGAAATAGTCAACGTTTCGAGTCGAAACCCTGAAGGAAATAGTCAACGTTTCGGGTCGAAACCCTGAAGGAAATAGTCAACGTTTCGGGCCGAAACCCTGAAGGAAATAGTCAACGTTTCGGGCCGCAACCCGGAAGGGTTTCGGCCCGAAACGTTGTCTATTTCCTTCGCTCCATAGATGCTGCCGCACCCGCCCCCCCCCCCCCCCCCCCGGGACCAGGATTTTTTTTCTACCTTCGATTTTCCAGCATCTGCAGTTCCTTCTGTGAACAATGGATTGATGGTTCGAGTTTGAAATCCGCGAGTTGGAAGGAGTTGACAGCACAAATGAGTTCAGACGCAAGGGGCTTCCTCAATAGTTTCCAGAGTAAAAGCAGGTGACAGAATGGTTTGGATTAATCAAGGCCACGAGCACGCTTAGTTAAACCACACCATCTGTTGCACATCACCACAAAGTATGGAAGTTGGATCACAGCACATCTGCATCTTGAGTTCTTGTGAGCCAATTCTCCACTCGTTGTGGCTGAGATGACCTCTCTCTCCTTCAGGGAAGAACGCAACCAGACCTTCTATTTTTCTGCAATGAACTTCCTGGAAGCGGATCGACGTCTGACGTGATTTCAAGGCCCCCGACCAGCTGTCCTCGGATTCCATCTGTTTCCACTGCTCATCTCTTCTCCCTCTCGGCCCCTCCTCGAAGAACCACCAGATGTAGGTCTGAAGAAGGGTCATCGAAGATGGACTCAAAATGCTGGGGGAACTCAGAGGGAGAGCCAGCATTCTCTGGGGAGAAGAAATGGGTGACGTTTCGGGGTCTAAAAACAAAATGTCACCCAGTCCTTCTCTCCAGAGATGCTGCCTGGCCCGCTGAGTTACTCCAGCATTTTGAGTCTAAAAATCAAAGAGGGATAAATGCATTTCTGTGCCCACAGCAAATGGATTTCTGACACCCCTGGTTCAATTTACAACAGCAAGAAATCAAGGTCATAAGGTCATGTGATAGGAGCTAAATTAGGCCATTTGGCCCTTCATCTACTCCTCCATTCAATATTGGCTGATCTATCTCTCCCTCCTAACCCTATTCTCCTGCCTTCTCCCCATAAGCCATGACAGTGACACCCATACTAATCAATAATCCATTGACTTGATCTCCGCAGCTTTCCGTGGCAAAGAATTCCACAAATTCACCACCCTCTGTCTACAGAAATTCCTCCTCATCTCCTTCCTAAAGGAAATTCCTTTAATTCTGAGGCTGTGCCCTCTGGTCCTAGACTTTCCCACTAGTGGAAACATCCTCTCCACATCCACTCTATCCAAGCCTTTCCCAAGTCAAGTTTATTCTCATGGACACGAGTGTGGTGCGGTAAGGTACAATGAATATCTTGCATCAGCAGCATCAAAACGCACAAAAGAAGGGTCTCGACCCGAAATGTCACCCATTCCTTCTCTCTAGAGATTCTACCTGTCCCGCTGAGTTACTCCAGCATTTTGTGTCTATCTTCGATTTAAACCAGCATCTGCAGCTCTTTCCTACACAAAAGTATAAATCATACACAAATTCTACCAGACAGTGCAAAACACAATTAAAAATCAAATCCATAGTCGTTCAAGAGGTTGTCTGTAGTTTTCTGTAGCCGAGGTTGAATTAGAGTTGTTTGGGTCGTTTCAAGAACCAGATGGCTGTAGGAAAGAAACTTTTCCAGAAGCTGGTGGTGTCTGACTTCATGTTTGTTTCGAGTTTAGACCCGAGGGATACAGTGAAGAAACAGGCTCTTCAGCCCACCGAGTCTGTGCCGGCCAGCAATACCAGGCGTATACTAGCACTATCCTACATGCTAGGGACAATTTACAATTTTTACCAAAGCCAATTGACCTACAAACCTGTACGTCTTTGGACTGCAAGAGGAAACTGGAGCACCCGGACAAAACTGATGCAGTCACGGGGAGAAGGTACAAACTCCGTACAGACAGCATCCGTAGTCAGGATTGAACCCAGGTCTCTGGCGCTGTGAGGCAGCAACTCTACCGCTGAGCCACTGTGCCCTCTGTCCAAGGGTAGCAGTGAGGGGAGGGCAGAAGCTGCAGAACCCCACATGAATCCTTCCTCTGTGGAAGGAAGCTATTTGGCCAATGAAACCCACACATTCCTGCCAGTTTCCCTGCCCTGTAACAGTTCATCCAAGAGTCACCAGCTCCAGCAGCCCCACGCTCTTCCAATTTGCAGTTATAGCATTTAAATCTCCAGAGCAGGACTTGAGTCATGAACATGCTGAGAATATTACCAATTGAGACAAGGCCAATAGAGTATAATGTCATGATTTGGTTGAGTTTGTTTCATTTAGAGATACAGCGCGGAAACATGCCCTTTGACCCACCGAGTCCGCACTGACTAGCGATCCCCGCACATAATTCTAAAGCATTTCTTGAGGTAAACGCACTGCAAGAAGAGGCTGCAAATGATAGTTTATTCCAGTAATAAATAGGAGAGGGTATCGTTAACTGTGTAATGTTACATCACACTACTTTGGCTCCCGAGCTGTTCTCGCTCAGCTGTTGTTTTCTCATATGACTTGCTTTATCCTTGTCTCACCCCACACTATCTTCTTATGTGTGGAGCAAGACTGGAGCCATCTGAGGAAGAAGTGGAGATAGGCACGAGAAGCTGGAGTAACTCAGCGGCTCAGACAGCATCTCTGGAGAGAAGGCATCTCTGGAGAAACCCTTCTTCAGAATGGGTCTTAAAGAAGTGGCATGGGATAAATTAGAATGAAGCTCCTGATCAAAGTCTGAAAGTTAGCCTAGTTGGTGCGTCAGTAAGTGGTGGAAGTCAATGATAATAAATCAGAATTAGACCGAAGACAGACACACTATGCTGGAGTAACTCAGCGGGACGGGCAGCATCTCTGGAGAGAAGGGATGGGTGACATTTCGGGTCAAGACCCTTCTTCAGAAGAAAGGTCTCGACCCGAAACGTTACCCATTCCTTCTCTCCAGAGAAGCTGCCTGTCCCGCTGAGTTACTCCTGTTTTTTTGTGTCTATCTTCGGTTTAAACCAGCATCTG
This sequence comes from Leucoraja erinaceus, assembly GCF_028641065.1. Taxonomy (NCBI): domain Eukaryota; kingdom Metazoa; phylum Chordata; class Chondrichthyes; order Rajiformes; family Rajidae; genus Leucoraja; species Leucoraja erinaceus. The sequence continues at coordinate 4,133,609 of NC_073412.1, read as the reverse complement.
CAGTTCCTTCCTACACAGAATGAGACTGATGCTCCCTGGATGAGTTTGGTTTTCTTGACTGATATTTGGTATATTATTGTCCTGTGTAGCAAGATACAGTGAAAATCTTTGTTTGCATGCAACCCGAGTTCAATCAAGCCACTCTCAAGTACAACAGATAAATGCCAGAGTACAGAATAGAGCGTTACAGTGTTAAAGTTACAGAGGAAAAGTCCAAGTCTGCAATGAGGTAGGTTGGAAGATTGAGATCCCATCCTACCTTATGGAAGAACCATTCAGTAGTCCGATAACAGAGGGGACGAAATTGTTCCTGAAGGGACGGTTCCTCTTGGGTGACCTAATCCGCGAGTTCTGGCGAGTTTGCCCTCGACTCATACTCGCAACATGGTCGACAGGAGGTCATAGGAGGTCTTCGTAACTCTCCTTCATGCTCGAGAGTGGTCTCCGCGTACTCGAGGCCTCAGCTAGGTCGCGGCGTATTTTACAATATGTTAAAAAATGCCCGCGCGTAAAATAAGGGCGCCGTGGAAAAAATCGATACTTTTATTACTCGTAGGTTTAGTCGGTCGGCTTGTTAGTCGTAAGTAATTGAGGGTAGTCGAAGGTAGTCGTAGATAGTCTACAACATAGTCGAAGGGAGGTCGAAGGAGATCGTCTTCACTCTCCACTATTCGGTGTCCAATTTTCCCGAAGTTAGTCGTGTCTAGTTGTAGCTAGTGGAAGGTGGTCTTCAACATAGTCGAAGGAGGTCTTCAACATGTCATTTTTTAAAACTCTTCTAAACTTGCCAATGAGGTCACCCAAGTGGGACAGCCCCTTGAATCTGTTGGAACCTGCTTTCAAGCTTTTGTACCTTCTGCCTGGAGGAGGGGGGAGAAGAGGAATTTATTGGTGGTTCTTGATTGTGTGGACAATGTGGTCTACACACTGCTTTGTGAGATGTTTGTCCCTCAATCCCCAGTATCCATTCCCAGCAAGTTGCGCAGGTAAGTCCAGCTGAGGGACAAGGATCTTGTACCAATGAGCCGTTCTTACTAACTCAATAGCCCTGACCACATGCAACTTGGACCAAAAACCAAGGCACAAGGAACTGCAGATGCTGGTTGACAAAAAAAAAAGCAGAGTTGATAAAATGAAACATATAAGATTGTTAAGGGTTTGGACACGCAAGAGGCAGGAAACATGTTAGTTCCACTGTTCGTATCCCTTCGTTATCACCTCTTCCACAGCCAACAATGGACCATTGTGGGCTCCACCTTTCCTTGGTCATCGAGCCACCTCTGATTTATTCTGCACCTCTCATTTGACTCTCGTTCTGTAGAAGGGTCTCGATCTGAAACGTCACCCATTCCTTCTCTCCAGAGATGCTGCCTGTCCCGCTGAGTTACTCCAGCATTTTGTGTCTATGTCCAGCAATTTGCAGACAGGAATGAAGATCAAAGGGAGCACTGATCGCGGTGTTGCCAATTAGAGACAGAAGAGGGAGCCATTGCTCAGGGAGTCAGCGCTGATATTTTTCACCAGCGAAACATGTTTCCTGCCTCAAGTGTGTCCAAACCCTTAACAATCTTATATGTTTCAATGAGATCACCTTTTATACCACTGGGTTGTACACTGCCCAAGCGAAATATGAGGAGCTGTTCCTCCAATTTGCACTGGGCCTCACTCTGACAGTGGAGGAGGCCCAGGGAAGAAAGGAGTCTGATGTGGTTGAAGTGTCTGAAAAGGAGATCTGGTGAACGAGGGATGGAACAGATACAGACAGTGGAGAAATTGAGAGAAAACAGCAATTTGTGAAAGAAGATAGAGACTGGAGTAACTCAGTGAGACAGGCAGCATTATCTGGAGAGAAGAAATGGGTGACGTTTCGGGTTGAGAACCATCCTTAGACTATTGTTTGTCTCCTCCTCTCCAGAGACTAGTCTGAAGAAGAGTTTCAACCCAAAACGTCACCCATTCCTTCGCTCCAGAGGCGCTGCCTGTCCCGCTGAGTTACTCCAGCATTTTGTGCCTGACTTCGGTTTTAACCAGCATCTGCAGTTCCTCCCCACACAATTTGTGAAAGAAATCAAGGGAAGCAAGACGACGGGCTGAGAAAGAAAGAAATATTGCTGAATAGAAACACTCCGACGGGGGAGCGAAACGCCACGAACAAGTTCAACGGCAAAATGCAGGATTACGTCACTGACGTACAAAACAAGATCTAATTAATAAATTCATATAATGGAAGAGCAAAACCCAAGAGGTTTACAAATGTCAGAACAACCTAACAAATGGAGCTACTGCCTGAAGTCATTGGCAGAGCTGAGTTGTTTATTAAAATGGTGAATGTTGTTTCTTCATTAATCTTCCAACCATTGCGAACTAAGGTCGGCTCCACATCAGGTCAATGGCTCTACTCTAGAGACCAGAGAAAACTTACTGGAGATAGCCTTAAAAAGTATTTGAAACCATTTGGTAACATGATTCCCAATCTACTCATGTTCTTATCTACAATATTACAAGCCATCCATTTCATTCTCCCTTACCTTTAGTGTCACGATGACATCTAATACCAATGTTGCTGTCTTACATGTCAGTACCACTTGTTCACCATCTCTCTTGTCCTGAATCAATTAGCTTTGACTTGCCTTAAGCATAAAGGGCCTGTCCCACGAGCATGCGACTCCATGCGGCAAGCGCAACCTAACGTGGTCGCTTGAGCCGTACGGCCTCGCGGGGCCGGTCCCACTTTGATCGCCAGAGCCGTATGGAGCTGGTTCCGACATCGCGTGGGGCTCCGAAAAACTGACCGTGTTCAAAAATTCTGCGCGGCAACGGTCTACCGGCACGCAGCCACATTGGGGCCGTACGCACCGCCTCGACGGGCGTGCGCGGCGTCTTGACGCCGTACGTCACGCGCAGACTTCGCTCGAACTTCACGTCAACTCGTACGGGATCACTCGACCTCCGCGCGGCCCCCGCTTCCGGTTTGGAAGCTGTCGTATGCTCGTGGGACCGGCCCTTAACTGTGCAAGATGATACAAAGGGTCCAGTGGATTTGACCATGAATTCTTTGCTTAGTTTGGCTTCTGAGCCGATAGATCCAGAAGAGTACTGAAGGGAGCTAATTCAATACTATTGGATAATGAAAGGAAAATCCTAGCGTGAAACACGATGTCTCTGGATGTCAGGCCCAAGTGATAACACACAGAATGCTGGAGTAACTCACCCATCCCTTCGCTCCAGAGATGCTGCCTGTCCCGCTGAATTACTCCAGCATTTTGTGTCTACATTGTATTTAAGCCAGCATCTGCAGTTCTTTGCTACACATTGTTGGCCGTTGTGGGTGAGTTGGGCCAAAGGGCCTGTTTCCACACTGTATCACTCTCTGACTCTGAAGGACCTGTCCAACGTACGCAACTTTTACAGGCGACTGCCGGCACAGGGTCATAGGTCGCCGAAATTTTCAACATGGTGAAAATTCAGTGGCGACCAGAAAGACACTACGACTCTTTGGAGACCACTCACGACCATACAGGTGACCCCCCCCCTGGCGACATGTTGCAGGTGACCTCTCACGGCCATACAGCCCTACGGTCATGAGAGTTCTCCAAAGAGTCGTAGCGTCTTCCTGGTCGCCGTTGAACTTTCAACATGTTGAAAATTTCGGCAACCTATGACGGGTTCCGCCTGTAAAGGTCTCGTAAGTGGGACAGGCCGTTAACTCTATCTGCATTTGAGTCTGAAGAAGGGTCTCGACCTGCAACGTCACCCATTTTCTCCGGGTTCTCCGGTTTCCTCTAATATTCCAAAGACGTGCAGAATTGTAGTAAAAAAAAAAAAAAAAAAAAAGAGTTTAATAATAATAATAATAATAATAAGAATAATAATAATAATAATAATAATAATAAATACTTTATTGATCTCCTCAGGGAAATTCAGAAACATAGAAACATAGAAATTAGGTGCAGGAGTATGGGCCATTCGGCCCTTCGAGCCTGCACCGCCATTCAATATGATCATGGCTGATCATCCAACTCAGTATCCCGTACCTGCCTTCTCTCCATACCCCCTGATCCCCTTAGCCACAAGGGCCACATCTAAGGGAGAGGCAGGGGAGAGAGAGGGAGATAGGGAAGGGGAGAGAGAGAGTGAGAGAGGTAGAGAGGGAGAGAGGACGAGAAGGAGAGAGGGAGATATATCTATTTTATTTGCCATTGAAATTGGAGGTCAATTGGGGCAGCACAGAACTAGTGTGCGAGTGGTCGATGGCCATGAACTCCATGGGCCAAAGAGCATGCCTCTTTCTAAACGCTGGACTCTAAACTTTAATTCATTGACTGTGCAGTGCTTTGGTGGCTCGAGTGGGGGAAGCT